>NW_027202604.1:31145785-31425785 GCF_024711535.1 Dipodomys merriami | reverse complement strand
ATCTTACAAACTTGGAATCAGTTATATACCTAAGGTATATACAGAGATTCTAAGACCACAATATGAATGCTGGGGTTAGTTATTAATTCATAGATGGTCATGCTTTTAGATATTTACCCATGGATGGGAGTAGAATGAATCCATATGTTCGACGCCCATGGGTCACACCTGTAATCCTAGTTACTCAGGAGGCTGAAATCAAGAGGAGTGACTCATTTCTAGTCCAGATAGAAAAGGCCTCAAGACTCCATCTCCAAAATAACTAGTAAAAATAATAAAACAAAATACAAAAGCTAGAGGCATAGATTAAGCGGTAGAATTCAAGCAAAGCCAGTATGAGGCCCTCAGTATAAATCCCAGTAAAAGGGGGTTCCCTTCTGTCCACATCCCCTCCAGTATCTGTTGTTATTAGAGTTCTTGATTATAGCCATTCTAACTAGGGAGAGGTGGTATCTCAGTGTTGTTTTTATTTGTATTTCTTTATGGCTAGAAAGGTTGAGCATTTCTTCAAGTGTCTATTGGCCATCCTTCTTTCCTCTTCAGAGAAGTTTCTCTGTAAGTCTTTAGCCCACTTATTTATTGGGCAGTTGTTTGTTTGAGGATTTGTTGTTGGGAGATTTAATTTTTTGAGTTCCAGGTATATTTTATTTACTTATTTATTTATTTTTTGGTGGGTTGTAGGGCTTGAACTCTGGGCCTGGGTGCTGTCCCTGCACTGTTCAGCTCAAGGTGAGCACTCTACCTCTTGAGAAGAAATGCTAAAGCTCCCTAGCCAAAAAAGAAATGCAAATCAAAACAACATTGAGATACCACCTTACCACAGTTAGAATGGCTATAATCAAGAACTCTAATAACAACAGATGCTAGAGGGGATGTGGACAGAAGGGAACATTACTGCATTGTTGGTGGGAGTGTAAACTTGTTCAACCACTTTGGAAAAGTCTCAAAAGACTCCATATATAGCTCCCCTATGACCTAGCAATGCCCACTTTGGGGCATTTACCCAAATGATCACAAATAAAACCATACTAAAGCTACCAGCACAAATATGTTTATTGCAGCATTATTTACCTTAGCCAAGATATGGAACAAACCCAGATGCCACTTAGTAGATGAATGGATCAAGAAAATGTGGTATATATACCCAATGGAATTCTGTGCCTCCATCAGAAAGAATGACATTGCCCCATTTGTTAGGAAATGGAAAGACTTGGAAAAAATTATATTAAGTAAAGTAAGCCAGGCCCAAAGAAACATAGGTCCCATGGTTTCCCTTATTTGCAATAACTAGGTCTAAGACAAACAGAAAAGGTCAGATAAGATGTTAGGCGAAATGAACCCCAAGATAAGGACAGTGTTTTTTTCTATCTTGCTATTGTTTCTAACATATTTATATGGTGATTTCTTTGTTGCTTTGTATGTCCCTCCACACGGTATAACCCCTGTTTTCACTGTATTTGATGTTGATATAATTTGGGGAGGGGAAGGGAAAAAACAAATTGTTTAAATAGGGATACAGGGTTCATTTCCCTAACATCACCTTATCTGACGTTTTCTGCTTAACTCAGACATATATTAGATATTGCAATTTTTTTCTCTTTCATGTGATTGTTTCTAACACATTTATAAGATTATTTCTTTGTTGCTATGTATGTACCTCCCCCACAGTATAACCCCTGCTTCCACTGTATTTGATATCGGTATAATTTGTGGAGGGGAAGGGGAAAAACCGTTTAAATAGGGATACAGGTGGACCCATTGCAACAATGAGATGTATAAGTCGTTATGTCGAAAACAAACTTTACAACTTTGGTGCAGGGGGGGGTCGGGGAGAGGGGGAAGGGGAGGATTGGGGGGGTGGATGGGAAGGGATGGGAAGGGGTAACAAAGGAGGAGGCAACAATGCTTGATAAGAAATGTACTCATTATCTTGCCCATGTAATTGTAACTCCTCTGTACAGTATTTTCACAATAAAAATAAATTAAAAAACATTTTAAAAATAGGGATACAGGTGGACCCATTGCAACAATGAGATATATAAGATGCTATGTCGAAAAATGAACTTTACAACTTTGGCAGAGTCGGGTATGGGGGGCGTATAGTCATGGAGATGGGAGGGCAGGGATCATAGGGGAAAAACAAAGGATAAAAGATATCAAGAGCTAATACTGATAATATAAATTCAAGTATTAGAATTGTGGGGATTTGTTTAACTTCTTTAAATTTCTTTAAATTTAATTTATAAATAAATTAAATTAAATTTATTTGTTTAACTTCTTTAAATTTACTTTCAATAATAAAAACCATGTTTCTTACTGACGTAACAAGTATTTATTTACTTTCTCCTAAATCTGTAATCATTTGCATGGAATTACATCAGTGTTGTAAAATAATGACATTTTTTTTTACTCTATACCATTTTCATTCAGCTGAAGTCCAGAATGCTTTGTATACATTACAGAAATTAAAGTATCCTGAAATATTTCTTCCATGCACCCTAATATTTGCACAGATAACAGAATTCAAAGTCTCTTCAAATATTTTTTCTCTATGTCAGAGAGGTAAGGATTGCTTTTTCCATACTTTATATAAAATTACTTCTAAGTTCAAAAGTAAAATAATCCAAGCTGTTCTCTATCCCTTCCATTCTTCCTTCTGTTGATAGCCATTTTTAGTTTGTATTTTATCTTTCTCGTCATTTTTAAGTATACTTTTAAATTAGCTTTTGACACAGATTTCTCCACCTTTTTGGAAGTGTAATTGCATAGTTGTCTATCATAATAGATTAGCTGTAGTTTTGTTTGACCCCCCATATTGATAAACACGAATTTCTCATTTTCACTCTTATGAAGGTTGCCTTGATAAATTACGTCTTACATAAATATTTAAATCCCATCTCATGATTGCTTTTCAATTAATTCCTAGTGTAATTTTTCATTTGAATGCGACTATTTCAAGCTTTGTCCCGTAAGTGCCAAGTAGCATTCTCAGATTTGGTATTCAAGAGCATTTTCTCCCACATGATTTGATGTCCCAATTGTCTGCATTGACAATCTCCCATGAATATGAAAGCCATTATGGTGGAGACCATTTCTGTAACATTTCTTTCTTCAGTGAACTTCATCTACTTAAAAGGTAATGAAATTTTGTATGAATTTCAAATCAACACTGTAACATAGAACCTTTAAAAAATATAAACCCATAAAATTGGAGCATTATGCTTTGGCATTTCCAAAATGATGTAAAACTTTTATTTCTGATTCCCTTGTTCTTTTTAAGCCTCTAAGAAGGAAGTGTTTATGTGAATCAGGTCATGCTGTTCATTCCAGTTTCCTTTCCATGTTAGGGTCTCATTAAGATTTGACTTTTCCAATTCACATCTTCAGCCCTTCTGCAACAAAATTTACCTACCTTACATCAGATCTCTTGGGCACTTCATTCATGAGATATAAGTAATATAATGAGTTGATTAAAGAAATAAAGCTGTGGCCCATGACAAAATTCTAGCTACTCAGCAGGCTGAAATATGAGGATCATGGTTCAATTTCAGCCTGGACAGAATAGAAGTATGTGAGATTATTTGATCCAATAAACTACCAAAAGCTACAAGTGGAGGTATGGCTCAAGTGGTAGGATGCTAGTCTTTATCAAAAACAAAAAAACAAAAAAACTCAGATACAATAACCAGGCCCTGAGTTCAAGGAACATGGACAATAAAAACCAAGGCAGCCAACTGTGTTATGTGGCTACTAGTAAGCTAATATGATAATGTTACAGTTTCAAATGTAAGTATCAATGATAGGGAGAATTGCAGCACTTTCAGAATGATTACCGATGAAATAACTACTGAGTATTAATTAGATACCAAGTACTATATTAATGAACCAAGGATATAACATTTAGCTATACAGACTTGGCCAGTACTTTAGCAAAAATGTATTATATGGGTAATGTACTGATGTTTATATATATATATATAAACAGCAAAAGGCACATAGTATTTATTTTTGAATATCTAGCATTAACAAAGATACTGTTAAGTTAATATATGTTCTAAGTGGGGGATCATGATAGAGTAAATTGCACTGATTCTGACAGGAAAAAGTAGAGAACCAAATATATAGCTCAAACCAGCAGGTAGAATGACGCTCATCAGTGCTTGCTTGCTTTTTCTTGATAGTAGAGTTCTCCTGGACAGATGTAAATCAGAGGTCATATAGCTGTTCCTCTCCTTCTGGCACCGTGCACATAAGAAAAATGCAGAAACTGGGTGTGTAAGAACTGTGTTCCTGCCACATACACACACACACACACACACACACACACACACATATGCATACATGAGCATATGTGGAGGGAGGAGGTAGAAGGTAGACACACAAAGCAGAAGGAGGTGTGGAGGGCGACATACAATTTGAGGGATAGTGTGAGAGTCAGACAGCCTTCATATATACTGTATCTCCCAGAGAATTGGCGGAAGTTCCTATAAGACCAGAAAGCATTTATGGAATCCTTAGAAGATCTCAAAACACAATTTAAAAAATTAAAATGATAACAGAAGCAGAAAGGCCCATTTGGCTTTATTAAAAATGTTTACCCATCACTTAGAAGTAGACTTAATCAGATAAAGCAGTTTCTAGAAATCTGTGAAATATATAAATATGTGAATCAACCTCCTTTCTTGTGTTATTGCATACTACTTCTTCTTGTCCTACCTCCTCCATACCATGCATCCCACAGCTTATAATCATTTCTGAAAGTTATGTCTATCCCAAGAACATAAGTTCCATGTGAGCAGAGATAGTGTTTAACATGCAAGACTTTTATTCAAAGTTCCAATAAACAGATGCTCAACAAATAATTATAGCCTGGATGGCTCAAAGAACATAAGAAAGCAGAACGAAAGAAAGATAGAAAAGAAGAAACAAGAGAAGGAAATAAAAGCAAAGAAAGAAGGAATCACCTAGGTTACCTGACTGGTCATTGTCTCAAACTTTCTGAATTTATCATGTATTCTGTGCAGGTGCAGAAATGGGTACACATGATTGCCAATTGCAAGTTGAGTGCTGCCTGTTAACTTTACTGAGTACACCATGGCTTGTAACCAATGGTAAGCTCTTTTCATGTTTCACCTCATTTAATCTTAAACAAATCTGGAGGAAAGAATAACTTTAAATGATTTAACAGCTCCCAGAGCATCTGGGGAATGTACTGTTAACAGTTTGGCAATGGCTTCCATGTTTTGACAACTGCATAGATATTCATAACTTTCTAAAACAAAGACAGAATGGAGCCATTTTTTTTTGAGAAACCGAGATTTCAGATATCATTTTGGCCTAGAAGGCAGCATACATACAAGAAGAGGAATGTCTCACCAAGCTGGGTGCCTGTGGCTCACGTCTGTAATCCTAGCTACTCAGGAGGCTGAGATCTGAGGAGCATGGTTCAAAGCCAGCCCAGCAAGGAAAGTCCATGAGACTCTTAACCCCAATTAACCATCAGAAAACTGGAAGTGGCACTGTGGCTCAAGTGGTAGAGCACTCACCTTGAGCGAAACAAGCTCAAGAATGCCCAGGTGCTGAGTTCAAGCCCTAGGTCCAGCAAAAAAAGAAAAAGAAAAAAAAACTTAAAGAGGAAATGCTGTGTGTTTGGAATCAGGAATCACACAGACAGAGATGTGCCGGGTCTTCTTGAGAAAAAGACCAGCTGCCAATTATTTGTAACCTTTCTACCCTGAAGAGAAAAGTCAAATTTAGAGATTTATCACAAAATATTATCAAAGAATCATTTGAGATCCAAGTGATTCCAACTCAAAGCCTTTCATCAAGCCAAAGGTGATTGTAGACCCTTCAAAAAGAGCATCAACCATACCTTTTCATAGGTTTCTATTAGGAAAACAATGGAGAAATGCAGACCTTATAATTTGATCTTTTTCTTTTTCCTTTTTTTTTTTTTTTTTTGCTTTGGGGGATGGACAAAGATTTGAGATTAATAGTATGCTGCCTTCCATCTGAACTCTTATATTATCTATCCTCCATGGATTTCCTAACAAAACCAAGGCTATAGAGAAAAATATTGCTTGCTAAAGGATACCGGTATTTCTTCACCATTCTTTGTTAACAACATTTACCATTTAGGGGCACCTACAGAGCAGTGAGTGCTATGTATTGACCATTTGAACCGTTGCTGAAAATCTATATACCTGGAGCAGTTAGCCTTGGCTGGAGTTAAATGCATTTTTAAAACTTTTTTTCCCTTTTGCTGTTATTCCCCAAGAGAGAAAGTAATAAATAGCACCATCTCCCGTGTTTCTATTTCTGTGGCATTAATCTTGGAGTTTAGCATTATTGTAATCATGCCTTATGTACGGTAAATGCAGTCCTGAAATCTTTGGGGACTTGCTTTTGAAATGTTCTGTTGGAAAGTGAAGGTACCAATTCTAACATCGGCGCCCCCGTACAAAGTGTTTTATACAAATGTAAAATATGTTTCACTGCCAAAGGAACTCAAGAGTCTATTATGGAGAAGATACTTCACCATCACAGCAATCACGGTTTAAGGAGATTAGAAGGAAACAAAAGACTTGCATCTGTAAAGACGAACAGCTCAGTGCTTGCTTTCCTCTATTCTTTTAATCCCCCCTGCAATACATTACTGAACAAGTCTGTGAGCTCCCAAGCATTCATGCTAATCATCACTGGTCCATCACCTGCCATGTGTCTGCTTACTGCAATCCAGATAAACAATGCACAGGTTCCTTAGGGAGCCAGCATCTCCCTAAGAGAGCTCAGGTTTCACCAGGCTTCTCATTTTATCATAACAGCACTGCCCTTTCCTTTCCCCAGAATGTATGAGTCCCCAGAAGCTCCAAGTTCTCTAAAAGAAAGGCACGTGTTTATACTATATCCTTTAGTTTTCTTTGGATTGTAGGCTTTGTAAAGGCTCTGATCTAATATATCTACCCTCTTTCCAAGGAAGGGAAAGGATTGGGGAGTATTGTATTTGTGTGTGTATACATGAATTTACATATATGCATATATGTAATATATACATATATGGTATATAGTAGTGCTATTATTTAAATTCTGCTTCCATTTATCTCACCATGGGATTGTTATATAAAAGGGAAAATGGATTTCAGCTAGTTTTTTTTTCTGAATCATCACTTATTAAACATGCCCACTATACAGTAAATACTGTATAGACTAAAATTTGCTAAGTTCACAAACACCACAGTTTTATAAGGATGACTAAATTACCCTAACTATTCAACTAAGTATTTGTGTATGTATGTGTGAGAAAGAAAAAGACAGCGAGTCAGAGAGAAAAGAGAAAGGAGGGTTGCAACAAATTCCTGTTCTCCATGTTTTCCTTACAATCATTGTAATGCACTACTGTTTAGTTCTCTTCCCAAGTTCCCAAATAATTCTAGATAGCAAGAATTCTGGGAATCTTTCATGATCTTAAAGATACTCTAAACTAAACCAAGAAGATGTAAACCAACTAAATAGTCCCATATGAAGTAATGACACAGAAACCATGGTAGTAAGAAAGACCCAAGGACCAGATGGCAGATGGATTCACAGCTGAATTAGCTGAACTTATAAGGCCTTCAGCTAGTTTATGGAATTGGTTTTTAATCACAAAGTTGTTCTCTCCCCTCATTTCTTAAGGACAATGAATACAAGTTTCTAAAACAGATCAGGAAAGTTTAGAGATGTAACTCTGTGTGTGTGTGTGTGTGTGTGTGTGTGTGTGTGTGTGTGTGTGTGTGTGTGTGTGTGTGTGTGTTGGATTTTCTGAGTCTGATATGGGTCATGTATCTTCTTTCTAACTTGCAATGGTGGAATAAGCTTCTGGCCTCTAAGCTCAACATGACAGAGTGTAGAGGGACTGACAGGAGACAGGGATGGCTGTGTCATACAGGAAAGGACTGGCCTCAGCCCACAAATAGGGAGATCAGTTTTGCTCACAGTCCATTGGCGAGAGCAAGCCTATATATAAGAGAAACTGGACATGGGCAGGATGGTGGGACACTTGGTGTGTTTTGTCTCTCTCATCTTTCATTATTCTCTGCTCAGCTTTCATGTGGCTAAGAATATTACCATTCAGAATTTAGGTTTCTACTTTCTTCGATCAAAATATAAACACTCAAAAGAATATTCGGACTTTCTTTAGATTTGTCACCCATCTAAAAAGGGTTAAGCTTCCTTTTGACCATTTCTCTCTGTCTCTCTGTCTCTGTTTGGCACCTTGGATTCCAAAATTTACTAGGTTGATCCCTGGCCATCCGTATGACAAGAGATTGAAACTACCTGTACCACCACATTTATCTCACAAGAACCACACTGTTTCCTCCATGAAATGACTGTCATCACAAATTCTTCAACGTCTTTTACAAATCTAGCACTGAGATAATCATCAATTAGATCATTAGTCTGGTCCAGATGACTACTCTTAGCTACGTAGACCCCCACCAACCTCTCCTTTGTTTCCTGTACCTTTAAAACCTCAATGATCCTATCAGTCATGGAAGGTGGCATTGGGGTTATCTGAACCTCTTTATTTCTTCTTCTTCTGATTGTAGCCAGCTTTAATTGCATCTACTTTCTCTACCATTCCTTACTTGTGTCTTTGATTGGCAGATTGGGACTAGTGGCTTAGTAGAGTCTGTTGGGACTTAGAGAGCTGGGTCTTCTGTCCTAAACTTGGCAACAATGCTTCAAGGTACACTTTAATTAACTGACATAGCGGGATGGAGGGGCATCTCGGTATTTGACTTACGTTCCTGGAGGCACCATTGGGACTCCATTGACTGTCAGACACAGCTTTGCCATTCCCAATGAGAGGATGATACTCTTGTTAAGAGGAAGGGAAAAAGTGCTAAATTGCTCATACTTTTGGGGCCCATTTTCATCTTACTACTTAATCTATTTTTCTGCTATTTTCATGAGTATCTCATAATAAGTATTGCTTAATTCAGATTTTCTGTCAAGATGAGGAGTCAACAGGTAATGAAGTGAGCTCATGATGTCACTGTGGTATTTCCTGATTCTCACACATTAATTCCGTATCAGAACTGTTCACTGATTAACAGCTTTGATGTCTCCATTCCTGTAGAGACTTTTAACAATTATGTGTGAGGTGTCCCCTAATCCCACAAACCCTTCATTGTCAGAGTTGTTTATTTCTTCTGGAGAAAAAATAAATGAAGGAAAGATGATGGAAATGGGGCTTATTTCTTAGGATACCTGTGTATCCTGAGTTTCACTCACGAAAGAAAAAGAAATCTAGAAATGTCTCATTTCTGAGCCTGTAACTCTACGTCTTGGTATTAGGTTCCATGGTTTCCATGTCTCTAGGGCTCTCAATTCAATTTGTATCTGCCAAGAAGTTGCACATGTGCAAAATGTGGGCCACATAGAAGGGGGAAAGAGGCCGAGTGGATGTCCTTCCTATAACATGCTCTGGCTGTGGGCACTGCGGCATCGACGTCTGCAGTCATGGCCTCTGCACAGTCTACTGGATGCCATGTTACCTCAGCCCTCCCAAGAGACCTTGCAGCTCCCGTGATAGTTTCTTTTTCTCCATTTTTGTTTTTGGAACGACATCATCAGCAATGATGCAATGGTCGGGATGTGAGCGAAACACCGAGTGGTGGCATCTCCGATGGCCTTTCCATCTTCCCACCTTTTCACACTTTTGCTTTGGAAGGTTCTAGAACCTTGTTTTCTGCTCTGAAATGTACCAAATCAATGTTTCTACCTTTGGCAAAAGTGTCCTTCCTTTTATTTACCTATGATTTACCAGGAAAGCGATGCATCTTGCAAAACATCAATTCCTTGAGCTTTTAATTTATATTAAGGGAAATAAAGAATATCTTGCTACATAAATTTGGGATATTCTGCCCAATGAACATTTATTGATAAAGTCACTCAGTGTACTAGTTCTGGAAGAGTCTAAGAGACCTGGTAATGCAATAAATACATTTAATATTTAACTTATTTTTATCGAAGTATCATTTTCTGCACTTGATTTAAAAAATCCTTTCACCACTTTCTTGGATCATCTTCTAGAACTATCCTTTAACGGCGACACTGTGATAATTGGCATATTGTACCATTTTTTTTGGAAATAAAAACTATGCTTTTATTTATGAAGTGAAACTGTTTTTTCTTTATGATATAAATCATATCACAATGAACTTATGAAGACATAAATACCAGCTGTCCTTCGTTTTTTTTCTTTTCCTTTCCTCTCCAGCCCCACTACCATCCTCCACATTGGGGATACTTCTAATTTTCTCAAGCTGGAAAAGCAGCAAAGTAATCATATCAGGGCTGTTTCTAAAATAGAAGTTAATGATCTTAGTGAGTAAATGGATATGATTATCTCCACAAATAAAATACACAGTGTAAAAGTTCATCCACAGTTCATCAGTGAGCAACCATGTTCACAGTTTGTTTTTTTTTTTGTATTTTAAACTGAAATAACATGTTTTAATTATCCCAACATTAGCTAATAGGGGTTTGTAGGATAATAACTCCAGAGTTTAGTGAGCTTCTAACTAGAAGCTCCTATTGAGAATCATTTTTCTTGTTTTTTTAAGTTGATAAAGAGATAAACCTCCGATATGTCAGTATTTCACCTGCCTGGTATTCATTTTAATAAGTTATTAATTAGTTCTTAGAAGGAATGACCTATGGGAATCACCCTCGGTATACTCCATACTTCGCTTAGTCTGGGTATATGTGAAAATGCCCTATGAGTTTTCATGCTTTTAATTTATACTTCCACATTTGAGAGAAAACATGTACCCTTTGTGTGTGCAACACTCTTTGTCTGAGAGGAACGGATGAATTGAAGGAGGAATGTAGATGAATGCAATCATCTCAATGTACATACATAAACATGGAACAGAGGACAAACTGGGTTGAGTTAGATGAGGACTCTGATGGAAGAAGGTGACCTTGATCATGGAGCTCAGAAATCGGTTTCTGTACTCAAAAGTTCTATGTCTAACTATTTAAACTTAAGAACACAAAATGTAAAGGAAGCCTCTCAAAAACAGGAAAATATGTCAATATAATTCAATGATCTCCAGCCCTTGTAATATTCCCAGGTTTTTTACCAGTGTCTTTACACAGACAACCGCATTTTTTCTCTAGAGCTGGGCTTGCTTGCCAAAAATGTCACTCTATCTTATAAGTAAATTACAAAATATTGGCATCAAATTCACATTCTGTACCTCCCCAATCTGCCCTGAACATTCATCATTAATTCAAGTAATCTTATTTCTATAGACTTTTCTAAAACCATTCAATGGTTCCCTATACCAGTGTCATTACTCCAGTCACCACGCTCTTCCCTGCCCCAAACTGTAGACACCTCCTGGTTGAATTTTCTCTTTCTTACACTTCCATCTCCCTATGGTAACTGAAACAAACTTTACAGTGTGAAAGGTGCTTGGATCAAAATGCCTCAGGTCTTCTTAATGCCTACAGGATAAAGTCGAATCTCCTTCTCCCAGCAAATGATGGCTCTTCAAAGATTCACTCCCTGCCCCCACTTCAAGCCTGATATCTCCCTTCACATATTTACCTGCAACCCTCCTGAGCTACTCTGATTCCAGGGGACTCTATATACTTCTTAAATCTGGGTCTCCGTAGGCAACAATGCTCTCACCCTGGCTCCCCTGGCTTGTACAGGTAAAGCTTCCTTTTCCAGTTTCAGTGAGAACTCTCCTTTCCTGGGGACTTCTCTCATGAAGACTTCCCTAGAAGTTGACTGAATGCCTCTCTCATACTTTCAAGACTAGCTGTGCCTAGCTGATGTGTAATACCTTCCGCTGGGTATTTCTTGATTTCTTATCTACTCCATGCAGTGCTCCTGCAAGTCATTTCTTTCATTTATCTGACAAGCATTTATTTTATATTCATTTTGTTAGCTCTTCTGACTAGCAAAGTGTCTTTGCAAATAGGCTACGTATATGTTTACACATATATACATATATGCATGACATACAAAATTATACTATAGACTATATCAATGAAATGTATGTATTGTTTTAATTATCTATGAACAATTTAGATGACCAACCAAGAAACCCATGGAAAGGTGGACGTTTTTCTTCCTTGAGAATATGTCTCGATTATCCACTGTTGTACCAAACATCAACAAACTTACACATTCACAATGTGGAGTGGAACCAACATCCCTCTTTATCTTCTCTGTTCTCAGCCCCTGGGTGAGCATGGTAATGGTCCTTCCATTCAGGGTATGATTGCCTGTTAATCAGCACTTGTAGTTTGGTGGCAGTGATGTGGGGGGGGGAGATGCTGTGGAGGGGGGTGGAGTGGGGGGGTGCTGTCAGGTTAGTAATAATGAGAGGGTTGTGTATGAATGACAACTGGTTGTAGAGTTCTCACAACTGCTCTTCCTGTCATCTGCAGCCTGTGAACAACTCACAGAGGCTGATCTGAAGGGAGACAATCACAGGCACCATGATTTTTTTCTGTGTCTGTGCTCAGGATGATGTTTCTCTATTTAGCTCAAGCTTTTCTGTGTTGTTTCCTGTAAGATTTCCTGGTAAATTTTTTTTCTGCCTAAAGGTGATGCACTCAGAACCTTCTCTCCAAGAACACATCCTAATGAGGATGTTTTCAAATTATAGGAGCAAACCTCATTCGGCTTCCTCACACCTCCTGAACATTTCACAATTTACATTAATTAGAGGAACTGGGTGGTGTTGTAACAGGTACATTAATCTGCCTCTTCCTTGGAGTGAATTGAGTAATTAAGATTAAGGCTATTGTCAGAACAAGGAAGGAACTCATCCCCATGTGGAATTACATCTGTGTTTGTGATTAAGCTTCTTCCCAAAAGGATTTTTTTTTTATATAAAACAAAGGGAACAAGCCTTTAAATGAGAGTATGTATTTTCTATTCTCTGCTGACTTAGAACCTCTCTCAAGACCAGTGTATTATACTTATACAATGTTACGCGTTGTTGAGAGTTAGAGAGAGAGAAAAATGTCAATCCTATTAACAAGGAAGTGTAACTCAGAGCTTCTATTGGGATGGCTGTATTAAGCAATTCCAGGCATCCAACCATCTTAAAATTAATTCACAAAGGCAGCCCGAGTTTCTTATACTTCCTATTGTAGTGTTTTTGTGACTATCACTGAATGTCCTCATTCACTGTCTTTTGTTTCTTTCTGTGGAAAGGAAGGAGATTCAATTCAACTTTAATACCAGCTAAAAGCTGAAAATTCGCTCCGACCTTTTAAATTCCAGTTCATGAAAACTGGAAACAATCTCTGAACTTGAAACAGGGTACTGATCTCACAGGAAAATGGACATTGGTTAAGGGTTTCTTTGGGTTTGATTTGAAGATTTGATGTAGATAGTTGAATTTCAAAGCCAGCATTGGTCCCACAAAATTGTGTGATGATGATCTGTCACTCAGGCAGGGTTTGTATATCCTCATGCAAGGAAGATAATAATCATTGTATATGCTTCACATGACTATTGTGAGCATTTAGATCATGAGCTTGAACCATGAGAAAAATAAGTCAATCAAGCCAATGTCTTACATCAACTGATTGATTACTCAGCAAAATTTTGCTATCAACATGGTTATTGGATATTTGTCTCATTTGTTGAAATAGTGGATAACATCTATCTCCTATACCTAGACATGTACAGTGTTTCTAAGAAATTTAAATAAATTCAACATCACCCCTCTTTAAGAGGACATCTAATATGATACATCTTCAACATCAATAAATCCTCATTTGTCTGAATGATACTTGGAGAAAGGAAATCCTAAAGCGCCACCTGGTGGCCTATTGTGGCCTTTTGCTCCAGCTATGGCCACTACCAATACTGGACAACCACTAGTTTTGATGAAACTGGGAAAGATCATGAAAAATGAAGTCTTGGCCCATTACGTTAATTAAGCATAACTGAGCGCCATGGAGTGTCGGACCCAATCTAAACATTTTCAAGACTCAAAAATGAGACTAAACATAGAGTAACATCTCCTTATTTCTGAATTGATTCATAGCCAAATCTTATTAAGAGAACGATTTTGGATGATGTGATTTTTGGACGAGGCACTCCAGAATTAACTTATGAAAGTTATGGGTAACATTTATCCATCATTCATTAAAATTTAAATAAAATCTTTGCTTTAATGCCAATACATTTTTTACTGCCAATTCGTCTTTCTCACTAGAGTCTTCCCTGAACCAAAGCAGTAGTGAGACGCCAAGACCCTTCATCTTGCGGCCTTTCCCTTCCAGTCTTTCTGCCCTGAGCTTTGAAGATTTTGCATATACCATAGCAATACACAATAGTACTGTAAGCCAGCAATGACACAGTGGCAACATGCAGTTCAGTGACTCCATAGACATAATAATAATCCTGCCTCCACATTAGCTGGGGTTGTAAAATTGACTTTAGTGGACAGCATATGCTTTTTGGGTAATGTGAGCACATCTATTTGGAACAATAAGGGGGAATGATGGAGGTATGTTTATTAATGCGGGTAGCAGTGGCCAACTAGTAGAATTATAATAACCTTGTTCAGAAATTTACATTTCCACACTCCCAAAGGTTTTACAAGCATTGTCTTTGGATGTATTGTACTTTACAAGGGAAGTTCTCACCATCAATAGACAGCTCTGCTGTGACCCAATTAAGTCATGTCCTTAATCTTTACTCCTTTTTTAAAAAATTTTTCCTGCAGTAAGGTTGATTTTAATTCTAGTCTTTTGACACCTGTGGTGTGACCTCATGGGTTCTCATATGACCAAGATATAGGACGGCTGAAGTAGAACATTCTATAATTTCACTAAATTTAAGTCTGATGTGGAAATGACGTGAAGAAGAAGATTGTCTAAAACACCTTTCTAGCTCTCAATTGCTCCGATCCATCCCCTCTATCTGTTCCCAAAGCACAGCCTTGCCTCTCACTACTTCTTCTCTGAGTTTTCTCCAGAATCCCTTATACTGTCTCACAGTCTAAAATCATTACCTGCTCAAAGCTCCGACAGAGTATGGCCATGATAAACCATTTCTGGTCTCAAAACACAGTCTACTTTAAGTGTGGCTTATGCTTCATTAACCTTTTTTTTCCAACTCTACCTTTGCAGGTATGATATACCTAATTAATATACTGGCAGTAAAATGACAGAGTTGACAACATGGTCCCTAAGTAGATACCATGTATACACACACACACACACACACACACACACACACACACACACACACACACACACAACTATCCCACCACGAGCGTAAGAATACCTCTTTCTCCAAATTAATGGCCACTGTTTTATGCAGAGCTATGTGTATAGATAGCTGCAATCAGAACAACAGCAACAACAACAAAAATCAACATGTCATACAATTATAGTATCTGAGTATGAATTTTCTAGCAGTGAACACAGTTATAAATCTGGAAGGGATAAAAAAGGAAAGTCATTATCTAAAACTAGGCAAGATGGGTGAAAAGCAATTGTTTCAGCAAAAATTTTGCTGAATTTACTGATAGACATTTTTTTTCAAAGTCTGATGCTAGATCGGCCATGAGAAGTCTCAGATAGAAGGTCGGAGGTCATCGTGGGTATGCCCTTGAGGTCAGGGCAGATTAAGCAAGAGCACTGGAGATGGGAATAGAGGAAAGACATATTCTCAATGCTCATTAATGAGCCTGGGCTCCACGATTCCCGAGATGGGCAGGTCTCCCTCACAGGAAGCGGCCTTCACAATGAACATGGGTTAGAAAGTGGATTCTCTGTCTATAACATACCATAGAATTCTCGCTCTACTCCCCTTCATGACCATGAAAGACTGTCCTAGGCCATTCTTGGAGAGCAAAACTTGCTGGTTGAGAACCACCAATCTGTTCATAGAGACATGGAAATCATAGTGTATCAGATAACAAACGCAGAGAGAATGGTGAGCTTATAAAGAATAAAATTAACCAAGTGCTGGTAGTCCATGCCTGTAATCCTAGCTACTCAGGAGGCTGAGAATCTGAGGATAATGGTTCAAAGCCAGCCCAGGCAGGAAACTCTCCATGAGCCTCTTATCTTCCTACCACCACCAGAAAACCAGAAATAGTGCCATTGTTCAAATTGTAGAGTGCTCGTCTTGAGCAAAAGTGCTCAGGGATAGCATCCAGGCCATGAGTTCAAGTCCCACAACTGACGAAATAAACAAAATTATAGCACACAAATGCACCTAGTGGATATACATATTGTCAGGCAGGGTGAGTACAGAATTTGAACGAAGATGTAAGAGAAAAACCAAGACAACATATTCTTTCTAAAAGTGAGAGAGTTTTTGAAAGCAAACAAGATAATATAAGGATAGATATGTCTCCCTGTGGTCTGAGAAATAAAAGATGATCTGTGACCCAATGAAGCCATTTTTATTGGATTGGTCAGGACAGAAACACACAGGTAATAAAAGTGAAGAAGTCTGATTATTTTTAAAAAATAATACAGGATAAAAGGGAAATAGAAAAGGCAGGCGCTAGATAGGTCTCTACAGAGGAAATATTTTATTTTTATTTATGTGTTTTTCGTGACAGCAGAATAGATGTTGCATCTTAAAAGAAAAGGAGCATGTCAGATAGAAGACACTGAGAAATGTGAATTTGTTATTCCCACCGGAATGGCACTAACTTTATTGTGTTAAATCTTATTATATAAAATGACTATAACCAGACAGAGAAGCGTGATGTCTAGGTTACAGTGCTGATTTTACTACAAACTGACAGTATGACAGGTGTCCTTATTTAAGAAGACTCCCTCTCTGAAAGCATGAAAAATGAAGCATTTAGAAAATGAAGGAACCTTAAGAAGTTAAGGTCAAAAGAAAATGTCACATCTGTGAAAGAACAGGACAGTGCCTAGGGAAGGCAGGGCAGATGCCCAGGAGCTAAGAGTAATATTCAACCTAAACTCAATCAACCGAATTATGACCCAGTGTAGTCATTTCTTTATGGACATATTTTTTGTTGTGAAGACATGTGAAAGTTGTTGTTTTGTGGTAAGAAATATAAGCTGTACCTTCACAAGTAAATGAGATTTGAAAACAGTATACAAATCTATGAAATGTTTCACACTTCTGCTATCATGGGCAACTTTAAATAGCTCTCCTTAGTCTGGGATTCATCATTCTTCCATCTTCAAGCATAATTTAAGGACAATTAATTTGCTTCCAAAGAAAAGAATGACAACATAGGTACTACTCAAATGATGAGTGTTTTGAGAGCTCTAGTAACCAGATCTTTCAGAAATATTAGAGTTAAATAATAGTTACATAATTCTTTGAGTCCGCTTATTAATCTTGGATGTGAAGAAGCATAGAAACATGGTCTCTGGTATTCTTTTTTGTGTACAATATGGAATTATTATCATTGTATCATGCTATGAGAATCTTTCCCTTTCACTTACAGTGTAACTTATTGGCATAAGTTATGTCAAGGCTCTGTGTGTGTGTGTGTGTGTGTGTGTGTGTGTGTGTGTGTGTGTGTGTGTGTGTGTGTGTGTGTGTGTGTGTGTGTGTGTGTGTGTGTGTGTGTGTGTGTGTGTGTGTGTGTGTGTGTGTGTGTGTGTGTGTGTGTGTGTGTGTGTGTGTGTGTGTGTGTGTGTGTGTGTGTGTGTGTGTGTGTGAAATTAGGCATTTTAGTTGCCAGGCAATTCAAGCGTATTAACTCTTTAAACCATAAAATCATCTTCTTGTACCCGGAGGCCATAATTTACTAAATGGTTTTCTAAGTAGTAGCTTGGAAATTTTAATGGAACTTCTAAAAAAATGACCAAAAGCTTTGGATTAGAAATTGTCCTTAAATTATCAGCATAAAAGCATGCCAATGCAAAGATGGCAGCCATTGGGGAAATTTCATATATAATATATATGTCATCACAAACATTTTGGTGATTTATCCCATCAAAATGTTGCATTTGTTAACATGGGGAGCAATCTTTAAGACCAATGGCTCTGCAATCTACAATTCGATATGCCTTTCAAATCAAGCTGATGCAAGAGAGCTGGGAAACTGTCTATATTAATCAGTCAAATAAATGAACCATTTATTCTAATGTAAGAATTCCATCAAAATTAAACAATATCACAATCCATGATGATATTGACAAATCCTATCTTAGAAGTAGCCATGCTATGGCCTTAACTGATATGTCATAGAAAATCTCAATAGAAGGCTGCAACTTGAGAATATTACCTGAGTTCTCATCCTATTGTAATATAAAGTATGTTTATGCTAAATTTGAATAATAGGAAAAGGTGGTAAAGCATAGTGACAATTTACAACAAAATGAGTATTAATCAACAAATGTTATGATAGAGTGAACATTACTGGTAAAGAGACCATAAGCTAATTGTATATGAGTATTTGTCATGTATGTGTGTGTGTGTGTGTGTGTGTGTGTGTGTGTATGAGAGAGAGAGAGACAGAGAGAGACAGAGAGAGAGAGAGAGAGAGAGAGAGAGAGAGAGAGAGAGAGAGAGAGAGAGAGAGAGAGAGAAAGAGTGTACTGGGGCCTCAACTCAAAATCTGGGAGCTGATCCTGAGCTTTATTTCCTCAATTTGAGACACGCCCACACCTCCTGCTTTTCTTTTTTCTGTTTAATTGGAGTAAAGAATCTCATGGTCTTTCCTGTCTAAGCTAGATTGGATCTGAGATTCTCAAATCAAGTAGCTAGGAGTAGAGTTCTGAGCTACTGCTGCTCTGCTGCTGTTTGTGAAGTTTAAAACACCTCTTTGACCCTTTCATTTGATGCAATGTCCAAAATGTTCTTAGTGTATAATGCATATTCAATTGCAAAACAGCATCCTCTAGCATCACAGACAGACTAATATGTCTGTATGTCCACGGCCAATGAGAGTGGTTGGTGTATTTCACCTATTAGCCAGTCATCATGTACATGTCCAGTCTTCTTTTTCAAAGGATAGAAATCAAAAAGAACACAAATGGTTTCAGGATTGCAAGACATCTGGTGAATATTGTCAAGACATAAAATCCAACATGTGAAAAAAAAAGAAAAGACCTAAGGCTATCGAAGAAAAAGATAGTATTAGACTCCTCGAGTTCAATTTATATGCATAAATGAAATTATTTTATATTTATATCAATCTCAATCAGATTTTATTTGCCATCAAAGGTAGCCATCCTACTATACAGACTAACATCAGGTCTTTCTTTTATTGACCTAATTTTTTATTATTTTTTCCTACATCAAAGTAAGAATTTTGTCATGAGAATGCAGGAATATCTGAAAAGAAACACAAAGAAAAAGTACTTAATCAAATACTAGGATCTGTTACATGTTTTAAAATGCTATTTATTTTTGAGGTAGAAAAAGTTCTTCATAGATGGCATTTTATTGGAAAAGAATTTTTTTAGGTCTTTTGACTCTCTTTCTTGTCATATAATATACAAAGTGAGGTGGAAGATGGAGTTAGTAGGCAGAAAAGGCAAATTTTCTCTACCACATTGCATGAAAGGCCATGAGCACTGTCCATCTCTTGATGTGTATTCATTCTGATGAGGAAGCTGTCCATCAAAAACAATCCTCCAGTGCTGTAAAAGGCATGAGAGCATCTGTAACCCTCCACAGAGCTGCACACAACAGCAGGATGTTCTGTATTTCATCAACTGCATGCACTGTACCTTATTCTCACTGGGGAAAAAATGTGCAGTGCTTCTTGTATTGAAGATACTTTGAGTGTCTACATCTTAGCATACAGGGTAAGCCCTAGGTTCTTGCTTCAATAAGGATTTAATTTTCAAGATTGGGGACTGATTCCAGGACATCACGCTAGATAAGCATGCTATTCTTGTGATCTCTCTCCAGCCTTAAATTAGTCTTAAGAATTCGCTCACTGCCACTTCTCTCTTCTCCTATGATAATGCAATTATACCTCCAAATCCTGTCCCTAGCTTTGCAATGCCCTCCTTCTGTGTGAAGAGGTGTCTTGTGACTTGGTGTGACCATTGTGATGTTGGTAGCTCTGACAGAGTAGAAGCATAAATGTGTATCTAAATGATTAGACCTATTTTCCTGCCTGTGTAGTGAAAATGTGTCAAGCCAAATGTTCCTCCAGGAACTGAGACACATCACGCAAAGCGAATCCCTAGCCAAGCCTAGCATAGATCAATAGCAATGTCCCTCCCAGCTTATAAACCAGCCAACTCCCAGCTGACCAAGAGATAGGTGAAAAATGATACATTTCCATGCTTCATGCTGATTTGAGGCCATTTGTTACACAGCATCTCTGTGGCAGTAGCAAAGGGATACAATCCGGATAAGAGTATGTATGTGCTGTCTGTCTGATAGCATTGGACAGACATGGATGGAAAAGAGACGCATGTAATGATTTCAATTAACAGCAGGACATCTGAAGTTCCAGGATGATCTTGAAAACAGCCTGGTGTGGTGAGGTGTTCTTGTAATTCTTGCTTCTGTGATGATAGAGGCCAAAAGATCCTAAGCTCCTGACAAGCCATAGCAATGTCAGGAAGACCCTACCTCAAAAAAAAATGCAAATACATGCAACAGGATATGGCTTACATGGTAGAAGGGTTACTCTAACACTTGAAAGCCAGGGCCTAATTCTTCTGTCTTTGTACTGTGTACTTCTAATCTAGCATCACCTATCTTAAAAGGGCTAATTCTGATATTGGTATTATTAGTTAGTGGTGATTAACTGGAGAACAATGGACTCACTCTTACTTCTTTATCTCAAGTTCAACAATTGTACTATGAACAAAACTTTTTTAAAGAAATCCAGAGGGGTTTCTTTAGCTTATACAGTTTACGTCCATCTTCCATTCAAATGGAATAGTTATGTGCTAGCAGAGAATTTTTTTGTTGTGGTTCCTCAAACTCTCCTTCTTCTCCCACAAAGTATTCTGCTTCTTTGTAACCCCTTGGCTATGTTCAAGTTAAAGGACTGAAAAGATAATTAGACTTTTAATATTGAGATTAACTTCTTGATATCATTTGCACTTAACTAGGTTGGGGGAGAATCTGTTTTCATTTGATTACATTATAAATGCACACATATCAACATAAAATGTGATTTTTTTCATTATGTCAGCAAACTTCACAGTAACCGTGTGGGTGAAAAGAGGAAAGTACAAATAGACACTGAGATAAAGCTACAGACATTAATGCGGAATTGAGCTAAAAATAGTTCTTTTAATTCTCTAGATGTCCCTTCACAAGAAAGCTCCCCCACCAGAAAGTATTCCAAAGATACTTAAATTCTGTCCAGTGCAGACCTGGTAAAATCTTTTTGTCGGCAAAGTTCTTGCCTAGGGAAATTGGAGTGATTTACATATAGAAGTTGTGTTCATCAGAATTCCCCAAGGAAAACACAACCACTAAAGCTGGAAGATACAGGGAGAAGTAGGGAGGGGTAAGAGGAAGAGAGAGGAATAAAGTTGAGGGAAGTGAGAGGAGGGGAAAAAGGACAGAGGAAGGGAGGGAAGGGGAGAAAGGAGAGGGGAAGGAACATATATGGGAGTAAGCAGGGGACCTCTCATGTTTGTGGAGGTTGCAAACTCAAAATGTTCAGGGTGGGCAAGCAAACTGGAGGCCCATGGAGAGTCAGTATGGGTAAACATCAAAGACTGTCTTCTGTCAGCTTCTTCCTTGGAGAAACTAATCTTTTTTTTTTAATTTTTTAATATTATTTTATTTTATTTGAGAACATATTGTATAGAGGGGCTACAATTACATGGGCAGGATAATGCATACAGAGAAACTAATCTTGATCTGTTTTGTTTTCTAGGAATTCCTTCAACTGATTAGATGAGGTTCCACCTACTCAAAATCTAGTCATAAAAAGAAAAGATGTTCATAGCAATCTTCATTCCATCTTTGCCAGACATCAAAAGATTAGGGCCTTGCCAATTCCAGAAACAAGTATTAGCCACCTTAGAGGGATAAACAATGGATGGGAAATGGAAAAGTAAGGAGTACAATTTATTATGGATTACAGTTTTCTCAAAGATTATTTTAACCACAGCCAGTGACTCATGCCTATTATCTTAGCTACTTAAGCGGCTGATCTCTAAGGATTGTGGTTGGAAGTTAGCCTAGGTAAGAAAGTCTATGAGACTCCGATCTCTATTTACCCAGCAAAAAACTCCAAACTCCAGAAGTAAAATTGTGGCTTAAGTGGTCGAGTGCCCGCTAAAGGGACAGTGCCCAGGTTCTGAGTTCAAGCCCAGCCCCAGAGCCCTAGTACAAACATAAATAAAATACAAACGATTAAGAGATGTTTAAATTTACAGAAGAAAGGAAAGGAAAGATAAGTAGAATCTCAGAGTGTCAGATATTTTATCAATTGAAGAGAAGCAAGGGAAAAAAAAAACCTACTATATAATAATCACCGGTTTACTTTCTGGATCCTTGGCTCAAACCACTAAACCACTCATTCTTGATTGTGTAAATACTACCTATGTGCCCATTTTCCCCTGCCTTCACATTTCAAGATGCAGGGGCACTGTCATTAAGAATAAAATCATCAACATTTTCCTGCAGAAACATGAGTCTCAACCATCAACCATAGCATCTTCATTATGACATGTCCAAGTCAAAGAAGAATACAAACTTGCTGTCCTCTGTTGGATTTTTTTCCTGAAAAACATTGTGATTCAGTTACAAAGCTTATCATGGAAATCTTCCTTCAGCCCCAGATTATCTCATAATGACCTTGTGATCCAGTGTGAGGCAGGGCACCATTACAAATTCCCAAAAGAGAAAAATAAATAAATCATTTTCAATAAGACTTAAAGAAACAAACAGGCCTTATTCCTCAAATGCTCTCTCTATAGGAAGATAAGGGCCATCTTACATCTTAGTCAAATTTCTCAAATCTAAACCAATTTGTCAAAGAATTTATACCACTTCTGAGTAAAATATAGCTTCTCTGGGCTGTCCAAACACTCCAGCATTATTCTTTTTTTTTTCTGTACTTCAATAAAGCACTCCCTCACCCTGATGCATCTTGACAATCTTATTTTTCAGTATTGGAAGCTTAGCGATATTTGCTAGGAGGTTTTATCGGATTGATGAGATGATTGATTTGCTACATATAGGTGTGTTGTTTCAATATTCTAGCTTGGTACTCATTTTAAAGGCTGCATAAAAGACATAGAAATTTGAAAACATGGTTGGCATGACAGAACAGGTTGGTTTTCTTCAACTGAGGAAGTGAATGCAACTAAGCAAGACCCAGGACATGTTATGTTTACTGAGCATTTGCTAAGCATCTGGTTCTGGAAAGTCCAGTAGTAACTTTATACCTCTCGCCCTCAACCTAACACATCTCCCGGCTTCAATGAAACATCTACGCCCTAGATGAAGCATTAACTTAGTCACAATAGTATTTTCTGAGATGGGCCCCTTAACTGCCTCATTTTCATAATGAAGAAACTGAATCTTCGAATGAAACGCTTGAACAATTTTTTATGTCACTTTATATCACTTCTTCCAAGTTCCCTTCCTCCAGTTGTTTTCAGTTTGAGGTTCTTGTGCCCATCTAGAGATGTGCAAAGTTTCTTGAGTGTCTATGGTAAAGTTTCTCCAGCTCTAACCAAGAGTACAAACAAACTTGGACCCAGGAAATATCTCCTTCATGCCCACCGTAACCCATCACCTGCCACCCAGGCTGTGTGGGAAGACACAGAAATGATCCTATAAGCACTTCCTCAGAGCAGAAGATATACCACGGGCTTCCCATATTTGGTTTCATTTAGTAACTAGCATGTCTGTGTTGCGAATAATAATTCAAGCCCTCAATCACTTTGTGGGACTTCAAATCACAGGTCCATCTGGTTATTTAAAGGAAAAGAGCCAAGTTCTGCCAGTGGCTCACACCTGTAATCCTAGCTACTCCTGAGTGTGAGATCTAAAGATCATCGTTCAAAGCCAGTCCAAGCAGGAAAGTCTGTGAGATTTATCTTCCATTTACCACCAAAAAAAGCCAGAAATGAAGCAATGGCTCAAGTGATAGAGTGCTAGTACTGAGCAAAAAAGAAACTCAGAGGCAGCATCCAGGCCCTGAGTTAAAAACCCCGTGACTGGCACACACACAAATTGTCTGTTTGTCTGTCTATTACAAAATAAAGACAAGAATGTATTTAAGGATTGGAGTCTTGGTTTTCCACTCAGTTAAATCCAAAACAGGTTTCTCTGTGTAGTTCTGACGACTTCTTTCTTTTCATTTATGAAGAAATGTTAGGAATGTTGTACAGAATGGGGAGTGATTGACTTGTCTTAGTTCTATTTGTTATGTAAATGGTTGTCATAACTTCAATTGTGGTACCTTTGCAACATGGCTCTTGTTATCCATATAGGTTCATATTCATTCATATTTTTGTAATTCACTACCACTTTAACCAAGTGTGCAAAAACATATCTAATACAGAGCAAAGACCCTCACTCCATATGAGGATGACACTCTTTTCTACTGACATCAGATATTTGGCATCTCCTGATAAACAAGCATCATTCTTGTTTTCTGACCTTGCTCTCATTCAAAGATGGCTACATTGAAGTGGATACTGCCAAAGTAATTTTAGATGATTTTCTTCTAGATGCCAAAGAGAATCAAGGTTTGTTTCCTTTCAATAAAAGATAAAAACCTATTTAAAGAGTTGACATGACAACTTCAATGGCTTCTCTTTACTTGCAGGAAAACAGAGAAGGCTAAGGTGTATTTAAGTAAAAATGGAAAAGGAAGACCAGAAAGAATGTTCAAGAAGTATCCTTCTTCACTTGGTAAGTCATAATATAAATAACTTTTCATCCCTACTTGGTTCCTAAGACATTCTTTTTTAATAAATGGGGGGAAATTGTACAAAAATTGTTCTACCTCCCTATTCTCTTGAAAAACATAGTAAATTAACTGAAGAGTAATGATGAATATGGAAATTAATCAAAAGGAAAACCACAGTTTTCACACACATATTTCTAAGTGAATTAATGATTTCCCTTTATTACAGTAAATGTGTCAAGACCGTAAAATGTGAAGAATAATTAAAAATATAAGATTAAATGCTCTTGAAACTTTGCCCAGACTTTATTAATGAAGCACTGTGCTTAAGTGGAAACCTGGGAGAGTAATACAAATTATAAGAAAATGTTACAGCCAGAAATTTTCAAATAAGGGTCTAAGAAAAAAAAATGAACTCAATGATAATAGATTTGAAAGAGAAGTCAGGGGAAGGGATGTTAGCAATTCAATTTTAAACATGGCCTGGGGCAGGAAATGGTACACAGAGAGAATCAAACGTAACTCAGAGAAATAAGCTTCATAAAATCCAAGGGGGAATTTGAAGGCAAGAATTCAATACTGTCTAGCTCAGTGGCGATGGCTCAGATCCATTCAGGAAGAAGTAGACTAAGCTTTCTGCTTAGGAGAAAGGATGTTCCTACAGCTACAAAAGCCAGTCCAGAGGTGCTGAATGGATTGCTTGAACTAGTTTTTAACTGTACTTACATCTTTGCAATGGAAAAAGTAAGAAGTGGGGCTGTTTATGACCCGACATTTTTCAATGAAAAATAATGAATGTGTTTAAGTTCTTTTCCCAAATTATTCTACATTCAGTCCCAGTTTCAACAGGAACTCTAAGAGGTCCTGCAGAAAATCCAGATCATGTGAGTTCTAGCACTGAAGAATTCACTCCTTAGGAACAGATTCAACAAAGCTCGGAGAAAAGAGAAGCCAGCAGTACCTGGAAATGACAAAAAACTCTCCAGAGCTAACAGGGTGGGAGATGAAAACAAACAGGGGTTCCAGGCCGAGAAGCAAAGGGAGGTCAAGCATACTCACGTTCTGGGTGTAAAGTACAAGCTGATGACCCGTTCCTGGCTATCCTGAACTGTAAGGAGCAACTGGGGAGAAGTTTGGCAATGGAACAATTCAGAAGAGTAGGGGAGGGTCAGGTGATTAAGATTCTGGATGTCACGTTAAGGAGTGTGCACTTAAACCTGCTCATACAGAGTTCCACTGGAGAGTTTTATGCAGGAGCATACAATGTGTTTAGCATTGTGTTTATTAAAAACTTTCTCAGGTCAGGACCTGTTCGATATTCCTGTCATATTTCCCCCCATCTACACAGACATCTGTGTAGTCACAGTATAAACACCTATGCATTCAATTTTAATCTTTTGGAAACACAGTCAGCCCTCATGATCCACCATGAAGGAAGGCATTTCCTTCACAACAATATGAATAGATGGCTTTTCCAGACAGGTGGCACTACCTACACAGTCTGTGGGGCTCCAGAATGTGCTGGAAGGTCTCAGTGCATCATGCAGCCTCATCCTCCTCACACTTTTCCTCAGCTCATGCACACCCTTGGGCAGATCTCCCCTCCGATTGTGTGTCCCACACATGTTTGATGATCTCCTTAAACTCAGTCGTCCCATATTCAAGCAGCTTCAGGACCTGGACCTGCGCGTGGGTCAGCACTTTGACATTTTCTTGCACAGGGGACCCTGGATCCAGGCTCTGAGTAGAAGCTGCTTTGTTCCCAGTTCAGTACACTCCATGTCTGTATTTCCTGAATGACCCATTTTGCCTCGTCCTCATTGAGGTTGTTGAAAAAGCAAATCAACTTTACCCCTAACTGACCATGGTAGGGTGCATGCAGGCTTTGTGCTGGTAAGATGGCCTTTGACCCATCATCTCTTTGTATTCCAAGTATTCCTTTGTTATTTCTGTTAAAGAAACTTTCCTGTCATGCTTTGATTTAGGCATTGTGTAGAAGGCGTGTGTGTGTGTGTGTGTGTGTGTGTGTGTGTGTGTGTGTGTGTGAGAGAGAGAGAGAGAGAGAGAGAGAGAGAGAGAGAGAGAGAGACAACACTCATTCATACTTTAAGTTTATGTGAATTGTTCAATGGAGGTTCACTGTTGTATTTCACACCTTTATATTTAATTATGTAATTTAATCAGATTGACCCTCTTGTTCTCACTTTATCCATCCTGTTACCTACTAGTTGGGGAGTGAGGCGTGTGGACAGAGATGATGAAGGTGAGTGAATATAGTAGGAATTCTTTGTGTAGATGCAATGGATCAATAAAGCCTGTTGAGAGTAGTTTGAGAAGGAGCAGGGGTGAGAAGGGAGAGTGATGGAAGGGGTAAGTCTGGTCACGGTACACTGTATACATAGAGGGACATGTCCAAGTGGAACTCTATATTACTTGATGTGAATACAGCTGTGGAAGAACACACAAAAGAAGAGTTGCTCTGTTAAAAGTGAAGAAGGCAGGATAGAATAATGTTGTTAAGAGCTGTTGCTGTAGATGGGTAGAACTGAACCCCAATGTTTAGCATCATTCCATTCACTGATGTGCAGGTGTGGAATGTCTGAGCATGGGGTTGTTTGCTATAAGGCTAAAATTCAGTGGAAAAAGTCTCCGTACAAGGCCTGATTTATAATAGATGTAAATTAAAAGCAGCTATGGTTATTGAGGTTTGGAGAAAGATAAAGAAAGAGCAGGGACAATATATCAAGGCTACCCAGATAGTCTTAAGGGTAGGGGGTGAGGGGGAGATGGGTAGACTAGATTAGTTGCAAGTGATTAGAGATGGAGAAGTTGGGAGCCTATGCAAAAAACATTAGGAAGATGGAATTAAAGACTTCCTTATTTTCTTCTGTAATTATAACAATGACCAATAAGATTTTATATATTTAGGGTATTTTCTTTATATGTGCATTTCATGGTAAATTGGGAACTATATCTAACATCTCAAACACCGGCCATTTCTTTGTGATGAAACATTAACCATCCATTCTCCTAAAGTTCTGAAATGCACAATGTACTATGGTACCCTTCATTCACCAACTACATTAGGGCTTTCTGAAAGAAATGGATGAAAAAGAGAAAATGAACTAAATTTCTGGCATTGGGAGATAAGAATAGATAGTACATGACTCTTCTGCTCATTGATATTAAAAGGAAGTCAGCTGCCAAATAGAATGTGATAGAAATTAAGAATTTTCCATTCAACATTACTCTGTCTAAAAGGGAGGATCTAAGAAGCACCAGCAAGCACACTGTTTTCCCCAACAGAAACATAGGGAAGAAAAAGAAGATCCGCAGAAAATTACATTCAGAGATAATGGATCTGCACACAAAAATAATGAATTGATGCTTAGAGGATTATGTTGACAGGAATGAGGCACAAAGATATTGGAAATGCTTATTTACTCTTAAATATACTATTAATAATGGAATATTTTCTCCATGTTTAATTTCACTGATGATTTTCCATTACTTTAAAATTCCAGCAAAACACAAAATCTAGCCATGGATAATCATGATTATTCAATGTGTTTGTCTCCACACACAAATGATGGGTTTTTTAAACAAGTAGTCTGAATTATAAATGAGTTTAAATGTACCAGGTTGAATTTGCAGAAATTCTACAATATTTCCAAATAAAATATCATTTTTACCATTTTTATTAGGTGGGTGGTTTTACCCCCGCCCCTCTTTCCACTGCAGTTTAGAAACAAGCCCTGTACAATTTAATCTTTCAAAGAATCCTTTGATAAACTACAGAGACAATGTGCGGCTGATTTGACCCAAACTTCAGTTAATAAATAGGAGAGGGAGTCTTAAAAAAAAAAAGAGAACAAAATCAGCATTTTCACATACGTTTTGTCCTGAAGGATAAACATAATAGTGATGTTTGATTCACTTTTATACCTGGGAGCAGGAGATGTCCCAAAGATAAGCAGAGAATGAAAGATAATACTGTAAGACCAAAAAAAAATTAAATCATTTCCTACAGCATTTAAAATAACAACCAGCAAAGTTTTTATGTGTAAGTTAGTGGACATTTTTTACAAATGCAAAAATAAACTTCAGGATTGCTTCCTGACAACATGGCCTAAACACCCTTTATTATTTATTTATTTGTTTGTTTGTCTGTTTGTTCATTTATTTATTTAAAGTGTATGTATTCACTGGTGTGTGCAATGTTATCTTTTTTTTTTTTTGCTAGAAGGATAAGTTTAACATAAAGAGGAGTCTCTATGATATAGTTAGGAAATAAACCTTAATGTACTTCATGCATTATTTGGCCAAAATAAAATAGTAAATTGCTTTTTAAAACTACTTTGTAAGCAGGTACTACTGCATGTGACCTTTTATGAAATTGCATATGGGTTATTTTTGCTGTTAACTGTTATCAACTACCCCTTCATTTCCCTTGCTTCTGTTTCCAGAATGTGCACTGATGAGAAAAAAGGAAAGAAGGAAGGAAGGAAAGAAGGAAGGAAGGAAGGAAGGAAGGAAGGAAGGAAGGAAGGAAGGAAGGAAGGAAGGAAGGAAGGAAGGAAGGAAGGGAAGGAGGGAGGGAGGGAGGGAGGGAGGGAGGAAAAAGAAAGACATCAAATTTCCAGGATCACTATTACTGCTCTGGAGATGTAGTTTCAGAATAAAAGGACAAGGCCATTTAATTGGTATTCTACCGATTGGATTTGTATCACACTCCCCTTATGAGAGAATTCTGCCATGGGCTAAACTACCCAAGCTAGAATGCACAGATTAAAGCAATTCTCTTAGAAATTTAAAGTCAAAGATAATTGCTTTCCTCAAATGACTAGATAGATTCAAGAGGAAAGTATTTTGGAGAATATTACCTAATTTTCTCAATTTTCCCCATCTAGAACTTGGAAGAAAAAGTTTCTTGGAAGTCAATTAAGAGGCACTCTATTTCTAATTTTCATGAATTTGGAGAAATAGAAGGGCATAAGGGAAAAAAATTAGTTACTACATTGGCAGTTGTTCCCTTAACTGATGGTTAGCTTTGTCTGTTAGCCATGCTCCTCCTGGAACTAACTTCCTCTCCCTCTCTTCCTCTCTTTCCCCCTCCCTTCCTCTCTTCCTTCCTCTCTCTCTCTCTTTCTCCCTTCCTTCCTTCCTCCCTTCCTCTCTCCCTCCCTGCCTCCCTTTCTTTCCTTCCTTCCTCCCTCCCTCCCTCCTTCCCTCTCTTCCTTCCTTCCTCCCTCCTTCTCTTCTTTCCTCCCTCCTTCTCTTCTTTCCTCCTTCCTTCCTTCTTTCCTTCCTTCCTTCCTTCCTTCCTTCCTTCCTTCCTTCCTTCCTTCCTTCCTTCTTTCCTTCCTTCCTTCCTTCCTTCCTTCCTTCCTTCCTTCCTTCCTTCCTTCCTTCCTTCCCTTTCCTTCTTTCCTTTCACCCTTCATGCTTTTTTCCTTTTTATCTTTTTTCTGTTTTGATGGTTTGGACTCAGAGTCTCTTGTATTTGCTAGGTAAGTACTCTCACTGGAGCCATATCACCAACACTTTTTGCTTTAACTATTTAAAAATATAATCTGTGTTTTTGCCTGGGAGAGCCTGGAAAGTGACCCTCCTATTTAGGTTTCCCAAGTAGTTAGGATTACAGGAGCATGCCACTATCAGCCTCTTCATTTGTTGAAATGGGGTATTGCTAATCTTCTGGCCCAGGGTGAACTTGAACCACAGTCCTCTTGAACACCTCCTCCTGAGTAGCTCAGACTAGAGTCATGAGCCATCATGCTTTGGGCAACAACTTGGAAGTTCCTTTTATCTCTGAGGAGGGGTGAGGTGTTTTTTTTTCTAAATACTTTTGCTGAACATAAATAGCAAAACATTTTACATTTATGGTGCAAAACACAAAAGGGCAATCTTCTTACAATTTCAAATATTTATCATCATGAAACAATGCATATTTTATTTAGAAAATAATAATTAGCATATTTTAGAAGGAAATAATTATTGGCCATTAGAAGGAATAATTTGGTTAACTGACTTTCACTTATCTTTTGAATACTGAATTGAACCCTCTTGGATATGTGGATTTAAATGGAAAGGTCATAAAAATAAGCATAGATGAGTGCAAAGTAGAAGGCAGCCCGTGTAAAGAAAGGCCCAGTCTGATAGAGATAGAAAAGAAAACACATGAAAATGTCAGTTATTCCTTGGCACCAAGTACTTGTGGGATTCATAGTAACGTATTCCAGAATGGTTTATCCAATGACTTGGGCTCAGACCAGGAAGAGAATAATTTATAGAGGTTGGTGCTAGTAAAACAAATTTACTGACACTCACCCAAACCCAGCCTTATTAATTGGATCACTGTGCTTTACAGAACAAGGACAGGCCTGGGGGTGTAATCTAAAAGGCAGTGTATCTACAATGTCTCATAAATACTATTCTGGAAGGTGCTTCAAGGAGCTACTGTATCCCATGAAATTGATGAAACTGATAATATTTAGCCTCTCTAACATTCAGATTCTGAGGCTCTCTGCCTTGGACAAAAACCACAAACTTACTTATTTGTGGTAGGTCATATAGTATTCCCATGATTAATTGAAATAAACAATATAGCACAAATAAAAAAGTTACCATAGAGACACTCTACATTGGTACATTGGTCTTGGTGTACTCGTATTTCAAGAGCATGAAAATACACCAACTATACTATTTTCTGTCCTTTCTCTTGTTGCTTAAAACAAATGGAGATCTTCCCATGTCACTGTTTTCCAGAGTATACTCATTTTTTTTGGGTGGGTGGGGGTCCGGTCGTGGGGCCTGAACTCTGGGCCTGAGCGCTGTCCCTCAGCTCTTCAGCTCAAGGCTAGTGCTCTACCACTTGAGCCACAGCGCCACTTCTGGCTTTTTTCTTTTTGCTTACGTGGTGCTGAGGAATCGAACCCAGGGCCTCAGGCATGCAAGGCAAGCGCTCTACCACTGAGCCAAATTCACAGCCCAGTATACTCATTTTTAATGGCAAGAAACTTCTTTCTAGGCTATGTTTCTTTTTCCTTCTTAAGTTAACCATGTACATCCAGGCTTGATGGAAAATAATCTCCATTAATTTGACAGGTCATTGTCTTGTAAGTTTCAAATAATTAAACACTAGCCATTGGTTCCTGTACCTAGCACATAATCAGTTTTATCTCTCCAGGTTCAAGAATTTTGCAGTGCTTGCCAATTTATGGTTAGCTTAATTAAAATCAATGGAGTTGAAAGTCTGGGAGTTATCTATCTCTCTGTCTCCCTATAAGATCCCATTTTTTTTCTTCAAACATCACCAGCAAATAAGCTGGCATGTAGAATGTTCTGCAGCTATATAATAGTTACATACACATTCAACCATATGTGTTATACATATATATGCATATATATATATATATATATCTCCTAGTAAATATGCTTAATTTCTCGTTCGCCAACAAGCCTCACAACTCCAAGTCTCTACATCAGAGAATGCTCTATACTTAACAGTAGTCCAATTACTAGTAAATGCCTACAACTAAAGACCCAGAAATGAATCAAAGGTATCACATTCCTCCAAGCTGAGCTTCAATTTTCCAGATGTGAAGGAAATGGCAAAGATGTTGTTCCTGTTGTTTCTGGATTTAAACTGAGAAGATGACAACTAGAACCAAGGTAGAGCATTTTGAAGGTAAAATTATTGTAAGATTTTCTAAAGGACCAGCTGCAACCTTTGTGCCACATGCAAGTCCCATCCACTGATATCCCTTTGGTTTCCTTAGTGAAGACTAAATTGTCAAATTTTAGTAGCTCAGACTTGTTCCTTCAAGCTGGATGCCCTGCCTAAGTAAATAGTATGACCATTTCCACTTTTTAGACACCAACAGAGCACCTGTACACTGCGAGATAGAGAAGTGAAATGCAGAAACTAAAAAAGTCCACCTGTTTGATAGATGAATATTAGACCCCCAAATACAATCTCTGTGCAAACACACACAGGCTCATCCACATATAAACATGATCAAGGCGACTAAAGCACCTGCAGGAGTAAAATGCTGTTCTTTGAACAGTTAATGGACAGTTTAGTGAAATGAATATGAGAAAGCTGGTCGGGTGACTGGGAGGATGGGAGTTGAATACAAAAGGAAATGGAAAACAAAGAGTCAAAATACTGATGCACACAGGATACATGGTAAGAGGATGGGCGGAATATGATGTGAATGTGGGGGAAGGGAAGAGAAGACGGGGAGAATGAGGAAATTGATGTCTCTGAACAAGGAACAATACACACATAAATGGCCATGCCAAAGTCCAAGCCCACTTGTGCAACTATTTGAAGATTAAAAACTATTTGAAGATTAAGATTACTTATAAAGGAGTAATATATATATATATGAAAGAAATATACAAGAATATATATGTGTGTATGTACTATTGATATAGATTATTAACATAAATGGTAGAGTGCCAGCCATGAGTTAAAAAAAAAGCTAATCAAGAGTATAATGACTAGATTCAAACTTCAGTACAGGTGAGCATGCACACAGAAGTGCATGTGAACACACACACATGCACACACAAATTTTGCTTATCTATGTCTAAACTATACATTTAACTTCACTCTCCTTCAAGATTATTGAGAAACACTTTTTTTCCAAAAATGAAAACTCTCTTTTAGAGAGTTCTAGGAGTTTACATGAAATAACCATTAAAGATTATCTACCCAATTGGAACATGACAATGTCAATGATCAGACTTCACAACCAAAGTAACCTTGCAAAGTACAGTACCCAATGTTGGATTATAAAGATCTTTTTTATTTCTTCTTAAAGACAATTACATACTTCACCTATAGCTGCACTATATTAAAGGAGTTGGAGAGGTTACATCAGGCTGTCTTATATAGGCTTGTGTATGTGCACTTAGCAGTGCATTTCTTATCATCATTATGTGGCATATCACCATGTCTTCTCAACAGTAATGCTGAGCTGAAGGGTTCAAAACAAACCTGGTAGAATACTTGACAGTAAGGGAAACAGGAAGAACTCAAGATGCTTTCTGAAAACTGGTCAGCTTATGAGAACAAATTTCTGTGGATAACTGAGAGAGTACCCTCAAGAAAAGAAAGGACTCCACTCACCAGAAGCTAATGACTGAAAGATCAACAAAACAAGCCACTGCTGGACACGGATGCTCTCTCTTCAGCACTGTTCTTTGGCTGTGACTCCGCTAATGTGTCAAACACAATTTATCCCTACCAATTATCCTAATATTGGATAATTTCCTCTTTAACATAAAAAAATAAGAACTTTTGAACATGTTTTCGCAGAGAGGTTTATCAGATATTGGTAAGTGTTCAAAAACAACAATCTCTTCCATGATGACAGTATTCTCAATTTTGAAGAAAAATATCCTTCTACTGACTTAACATTTATTTTAGTAGTTCTTTTCTCCATAGTCACTATGTGATATAGAGAAAATATTATTATATTTTTATAGTCACATCAGTTATTTCAGATGACAATTACCTATCCCACCTATTTTTATTGTTTTTTTGCTAAGCCTATTTTTCTAATGACTCATAAGAAACATCATTTTCAATAATGTCACAATTGTGTTGAGTATACATATATAGTGTCTAGAAAAGCAAGATCCTTGTGTTTGATCATGTCACCTGACCTATAGCATGAGGTAATGGCAAATAGGAATTCAATATGCTTGGTTTTATTTCATGAACTTTTTGGAAGAAAACCTAGTGTATTACTGATTAATTCCTGGGGTTTGAGGTAGACAAGCATTCCAGGAATCTGGTCATCAGAGACTTCTCCCCCCCACCACCCACACACACACTTTTTGAGAGACTGAACTCTAGTTATTCATTTGGGTTCTCAGAGGAAGCATGAGAGAAACATCCCTCATTCTGGCACGGGTTGGAGGGAGAATGTAAGAAACCGTATGGAAGCATTCCATCTTACTTCCTTTTTAATAAGACCTGCCCTCAAACAAACCCAAAAGAAGATGACTTAAAACATGTGAAGACCAGAAACTATGATTTTATTTTGCTTTGCTTTTAGAACTTCACCAATGTGGAGGAAGGAAATTTTCCAATCCTATCATGCTCTGGCCTTGCACATGTTGCTCTAATTCCCTGTAATTGTCCATGTACGAGAAAAGGGGGGATCCAAGACTCCTGCCTTCCCCTCGGTCCGACAAGGAAGAGTGGAGGCAGAGAGTGGCAGAGGAGCACTTGGGAAGCTCCTCATCCTGAGACATGGGCTCACTAGACACCGAGGTCTAACTACAGGAGTAGAGAACTATTCTCTCTCCCACATCCTTTACCATTACATTATTAAAGGCTCTCAAGAAAAATTACAGAATCAGATGTGGTGGCACATGTTTGTAATGCCAGCACATGAGAGACGGAGGCAGGAGGATTATAAACCTTGGCGACATAGCAAGACCATGTCAAGATAGGAGAGAGGGAGGGAGGAAAGCAGAAGGAGGTGGAAGAAGACAAGAGGGAGGGAGCAAGGGAAGGAAAGAGTTAGGGAGGGAGGAAAGGAGGGAGAAAAGGAGAGCAAAAAGGTAAGCAGATTTATAAATTCGCTCATAAGGAAAAAATAACCAGCTGCACAGGAAGTGTAAGATTCAAATTCGGATTCAGACATGGTAGTTATGTAGAAGACTCAGAATTTCAAACAACCCTGACTCTAACAGACAAAGCTGAAAATATGCAGACCAAATGGGCGAAGGGAGCAGAGGAAAATCTTTACCAAAAAACCCCCACAAAGTACAAAATATAAAATAAAAATGAAGAGTGTTTCTCATAAGCTCAACAGAAGACTGAATGGACAAGGCCAGGGAAGGAATCTTAGACCATACAGGCATTTCATTAAACACTTTGGTATCTCATTAAATACTCTGAAAATTAAAAGTGCAAATTAGAAGAAGAAAAAATATATATGAAAAATGCAGAAATGAGTATTTAAGGACAGTGGAAAAGTCCTGTTACAAGATTACCATACATGCAATGGGAATACTAAAAAAGGAAGATAAAAACAGACTAGACTGGAAGAAATTTCCTAGTAAAAATATTTCACGTTTTCCTAACAGTGATATCAAACTCGAAAATACAGATCTAGGATGCTCAGATTATGACAAACATCATATTTTGTCTGTAAAAAAAAATTAAGTCTTGACAGAAGTCAAAAGGGAAAAAAGATCACCTTTCATGAAATCAATGAAATTGGAAACAGGAACTCAATTGAGTAAAACAATAAAACACAAATCAGGTTCCTAGAAAAGATCAATCACACTGGTAAGACTCTAGACAAGTTAACTAAGAAATAAAATACCAGGAGACAAACAATAAAAGGAATTTATTTGCTTATTTATTTTGTGAGCTGTGTGGCTTAAACTGAGGGCCTGGGTGCTGTCCCTGAGTTTTTCCCTCCAGGTTAGCGTTCTACCACTTTGAGCCATAGCACCACATCCTGTTTTCTGTTGGTTAATTGGAGATAGGAGTCTCAGGGGACTTTCTTATAAGCTCAGCCTCCTCAGCAATTGGATTACAGGCATGAGCCACCTGCACTCAATGGAATTTAAAATGATACAGTAAGAATATAATTTCAGTGTAGAAAGGTATTGTAGTTTTAAAAGTATAATATTTAGAATATTTCCTATTTGCCTGTGTCTAACTCTTCATAGGTTTCTTTATAATGCTGACAGACGGTACCTAACTGATTATATCAATTATGACTTTTCAGAGTTACAACCATTGCATATGTAACATGCATTTAGCAGAAAACATACTGTGAATTTTCTATTTGGATTGATATTTTTTTTCTCCTAAGTTAGTGATAAGCAGATAGAGTAAGCCCAGTTTATTTTCAATTTTTATTTTTATACCTCGTGTGGACCAAGCAAGGGCAAATCATAATTATTATAAATATTTAGGAACTATAAAAGATATTTCACCTACACATTATGCTGCTCATTGGATGAGAAGCTCTATCTCCCCCATGTTATTGTCGGTTGGGTTTGAAGTTTTCTACGGTTCCCTGAGTCCCTGCCTTCAATTTTGTGAAAATCAGACTCCTCAAAAGTAAATGGTGCCCGAAAGCAAAGTAGAAGTCATTGGACTTAATTCAAGTGATAAAGTGGAACTTTTTTGGTTTGTTGAAAAGTAGTACAACTTTAGAAGTTGGGGGATAGATGGGAAAAATGAATCAAGCATTCACAGTAGAGGACTGAACGCTATGCATCCTGAAACTGGAGTTCAATGGACGTGTCAATGCCCTGTCTTCAGTGGAAGTCTTCTTGGAACCATCTGCCCATGAGCATTTGGATCTACTGTGTATTTTCACAGTGCTGGGGCATGTCAGTGAGGCACAGGTTCTGCTGTGCTACACAAGCATCAAGAGAAATACTGCCTTCCACCTCTACTGTGTGCTGAAACAAGGCTGTTCAGGACATTAGGTATCTTCAATACAGTTTAATTTATGATGGGTTCATTAGGATGTAACCCCATTATAAACCAAGAAGCCCCAGCAGAGCTAGTTCTCCCTGTTTTCAAGTCTAAGAACTTTAAATTCAAATTCCTGAACTTCAATGTCACCACAGATCAGAAATGGTACCTGTCTTTTTTTCCCTCTCTCTTCCATCTCAGAAGCTCATTTATATATCACCCATCAATAATTAGTCCTCTATGATTTTTTTTTGTTAGAAAACTGGCTTTCATGTGCATTGTGTAAATTGCCAATCCTGAGTAATGTGAAAAACAGAAAATTTAAAATTTAAATTTATCTTTCATACGTTGGTAGGAAAAGGATGGTTTTAATTCCCCAGATCATTAAATGAGTAATGAAGCAGGTTTTTCATCATAACCATGAGACATATTTGCTGTTTATTTGAAAAGGGAACATTTAATTGCAAATTCAATCTTTCAGGAGCTCATTGCACAATTTTACTTACAAACCCTCCTGAATGTGTGTGTTATTGTACATTATCATTTCAAGACTTTACCTTACATTGAACAACAGCATAGCTAAGAGAGAAAATAACAAAACTATGTTTTGCTCAAAGCTAGCCTTCTTCTATTTGAAGCCACAGCTCCAATTGTGGTTCTTTTGGTGATTAATTGGAGATAAGAATCTCATGGACATTCCTGTTCTGGCTGGCTTCAAACTGTGATCCTCTGATCTCAGCTGCTTCAGTAGCTAGCTAGGATTATAGGTATACCAGCCACTGGTGCCTCGCTAGAACTTTGACATGATTTTGATTTAAATATAGCAGAGGAAAGTGACCAAAGCAAACTTCAGTAGTACTTCTTGTAAAGTACAGGGTGCTTGCACTAATTTGGTTCCGCTGCTTACATCTGTAAATCTTGGATTTATAAATATCAACAGGAAAGATATGGCATCCTGCAAAATATCTCCTCTGAGCATACGAGACGTGGGAATGGCTGCTCTCTGCCACAGCAGAGGCAAAGCCAAAGATTCTTTTCTCATGCACATAATTTGGTTCCATCTTTAGCAAAATGTTCTAAGTTCCTGCCAATCCAACAACAACTAAAATTGCACTTGCAATTAAGAACATTTGCTAAGGGTTTTTTTGGGGGGGAGGGGGGGCTTTGCACATAGAATAAACTCAAAGTGTTAGCACTTTTATGAATGAATGCAAAATAGATTTGTTTTTAATCCTCACATGCTTTTCCTGGTGCTCAGTTTCACAATACGTGCACATCTCAGTGTCTGCATTAACACCATGTCCACTTGACTAGTTTGGTTATCACTTTCTCATAGTTCTCCTACCTCTATGGCCCTTTCCCCTTGCACATCATTGCTAATCTCCTTGTGTATGTGTCCTCTTAGAATTCTAATGGTCCAAACCTTGAACTGCCCATTTCCCCTTGTGCTTTCTTCAGGTTCCATGACTCATAATTTTTTATATGCAGACAGCTTCTCCCTATGTCCCTTGACTGGGAAGACTGGACTGTTACATAAATCTATCTTCTTGTTTGCTTTACATGAATGTCAAATAGCTTACAAAGTTAACCAGCGCCCAAATCAGACACCTGATTTTTTCTTTTTTTAACCTACAAACCAATCCCTACACTGTTATTTTCAAATCTAAGTCAAAGATAGCTCCAATCATTGTTCAGATGTTCAAAAATCAGGTTGAGATCTCCATTTAACCATTGACATCCTACAGAATGAGTATTCCTTCCTCCAAAATGCTTGAAACTAGAAAAGTTTGGGATGTTAGCATTAGGCAGATTTTGGAGTGTGTGTGTGTGTGTGTGTGTGTTGTGTGTGTGTGTGTGTGTGTGTGTGTGTGTGTGTGTGTGTGTGTGTGTGTGTGTGTGTGTTGTGTGTGTGTGTGTGTGTGTGTGTGGGTGTGTGTGTGTGTGTGGTGGTGAGGGTGCAGAGTGAGAGAGAGAGAGAGAGAGAGAGAGAGAGAGAGAGAGAGAGAGAGAGAGAGAGAGAACTTAGACCTGTTTATAAGCATGAAATTAATTAGTACTTCATACATTTTAAGCCTACAGCCTGAAGGTGATTTTATATATCATTTTGGTAATCTTGCATTTTACATCTTTTGATTGCAAGCCATTGCATGAGGTTAGATCTATAATTTCCAAATCTGGCATGATATTGGTGCTGAAAATTTTCAGATTTTGAATTGATACAGTGATTTACACCCTTAATCATAGCTACTTGGGACACTTAGGTCTGGGGAAAAAAGTCTGGAGGACACCATCCCAGTGGAAGAAATTGAGTGAAGAAGGAAATGCCTGTCATCCTAGCTATAATAGAAAGCTTAAAACAGGAAGATTCAGGTCTAGGCAGGTTCCTGGGAAGGAAGTAAGACATAATCTCAAAAATAAGAAAAATAGGTGCATTGCTCATTGGTAGAGTAAATGCCCAGGAAAAACAAGGCTCTGAGTTCAAGGCCCAGTACCATCAATAAAAATCACTGATTTAATAATGGTTTACATGTTAGATTTTTGAATTAGGGATGCTGAATTTGAACATCTAATATATTTTAGTAAGGCTTCATTTGAATACTCAATTTGAAATCAACACGTATTATCCCAAACATCTTATGTACTTAACCAGGTTACTTTATACCATTCTACTTACTCTTTCATGCTACTGAGTTAATTTATTGCACATATCACAAGTCTCTCTACCAAAATATGAACATTTTTCCCATCATGCATATTTGTCTTTCATGCACACTGATGTATCCTAGAGGCTATGAGGCTATGACATAATAGGTGTTCAGGAAATATTTCCTGAATGAACAAAGACACGAATATGTAAAATGTTCCAGTAATATTACTGTTAGGCTTTATCCAGGTTACAGGTTAAAGTGGATTAAAGCTCTAAGTCAGGAGGAAGATCCTGATGTGGGTATTGATTTCCTTTCCTTGCAACGAATGATGTTTTGAAGATCTTTATGCTAACATTAGTTTAAGCTCATCCGAGGCTGTCATAGGAGGGGAGAAAATCGTTCAAGAGCTCAGGTATTAAGATTCCCATTCCTCACATCTCTGTCTGTTTGAACTCATCCATCACTTTGGGAATGTAACTGGAATAGTGAACATATTCCCGATGAGGTGAGTGGTTTTAATACAGAAGACAGCGTCTTCTTTCCCTAGATACCTCTGAGCAAAATGATGAAGCTGGAAGGGGAGAAGAACTTTGATTTTTTTATATTTCAAATTTCTTTATTATTTATTATTTAAGAGTATGTAATGGCAAGTTAGAATAAAACTAATTCTGCATCTCAACTCCATGATTTTTGAGCTAGGTCTCCGTAGACAAAAATGGATCCTCCATTATTTTTCTCATTAAGGAAATATAGACAGCACCTAATATGATGGCTCATGCCTGTATTCCCAGGCAAAGATAGGAAGAATTAAATTCAGGGTTAATCCAGAAAGTTTGTTAGTAAGATCCAAAGGACAAGCTGGTCATGCTGAGCTGCGTAAGAAAGCCCAACTCTAAAGGAATCAGAGGTAGATGGCTGTGTCTGCAGCTGGGCCCACACAAAAGTGTGAGATCTTATCTGAAAAAAATGAGTAAAAGTGGTAGCCTGATTCAAATTGTAGCTTGCCTATCCAGCAAGTGTGAGTCCCTCAGTTCAAACCTCCAGTATGGCCAACAAAGTGGTAGAGAAAGGGAAGGAGGCAGAGAATATCTAACTCATGAGATGTGGAGGAGTTTAAATAAAACCTTATTGCCAGGCACTACTGGCTCATACCTGTAATCCCAGCTACTCAGAAGGCTGAGATCTGGATGATCATGGTACACGCTAGCTATGAGAAAATGCCCACTCAACTCCATCTCCAAAATAACCACCTGTAAAGCCTTGAGTTCCAAACCCCAGTAGTGCCTCTCTAAGTAAAGATATTATGATAAATGTGCTAAATTTAGAACAGCACCTGTGTGTGCATTATGGTTAATAATTGTAAGCAAAGTATTTCCCCACATCTATTTTCAACAGTAATGACTGCAAAAGAGAAAAAAAAATTCTAATTTGTCTAGAATGACCTTAGAAAAACTAGATTCCACATCATATCCCTTCTATAATGAAGTCTATCGCAAGTAGGCAAATGTCTATTAAACATAACTTGCAAAGAAAGCATAAGACATAATAAAACAAATGGGGTGAAACCCTAAGACAGCTAAATGGATTTATCTTTCTATCTGGGACACAGCTTTTCCTCTTTGAGAAAGAAATTCTTCCCTAGATATCAAAATATAAGGAAAGTAGAGATGAAAAATTTCAGCAGTTCAGATGGCTACAGAGTCAAAGCTTTAGCTTATTTATTTTTGGCTGGGTATACTCGTGTGTTGGTAAAAATGTCTTACATTATTGAAACAGCCAGGGCGTAAAGATCATGGACTCCAAAATAAAAGACCTTCTACTAATGGGTGGCACATGAACTGAATTCCAAAGATATAAATTCAGTAAGCTAATTTACTGAGTTTAAATCATGCATCAAGCTGCGTACTGGTGACTCACTTCCATAGTCCTAGCTATTCAGGATGCTGACCTATGAAGATCATGGTTCAAAGCTAGCCAGGGTAGGGAAACTGTGTGAGGCTCTTATCTGTAATTAACTACCAGAAAACAAGAAGTGGAGCTGTGGCTCAAAGTGGTAGAGTGCTAGTCTTGAGCAAATATGTTCAGGGATAGTACCTTGGCCCTGAGTTCAAGCCCTGCAATTAACCAAAACAACAACAACAAAATATCTATAGGTGTGTATGTATGTGTCAAGTATTATGATCCACAATACATATATCTGTCTTTACTGGGGTCCAATGGATTTTCTGGAAAGAAAATCACAGTGACCATCAACATATGAAGTACTACAACAAAGAAAGCCATTTAACTTCATTATGAGTATGTATCTTTGAAGCCTTCACAACGAGAAGCTATCCCTTTGTGTAATATCGACAGCTGCCTTGTTACCTAATTATTACCTAGTTCCATTCCTTTTTCTTCTCTATGTGATGGTCTTCAACTCTTCATCAGTCATCAGTTTCATAATGATTTGGAAAACCCTGCCTCACATGAAAGTTGAAGTTAAGGTAGGAAGTGGAGATGAGAGAGGAATATAACTGAATTTAAATAATTCCTCACAGTGTTCACTAAGAAATTAATGACTTTCATGTTATGACTGTCTGTACTGTTTCAAAGCACATATTATATGTTAAAACATGCAAAGCTGAACAGATCAGAGCTCCTTTGAGTAACCCTAAGGTTAAGTGCTTTATTGTGTTCAGCTTCTGAATGAGCAATGATATAAAGAATGAGTTTCTCAGCAAAAAAAAAAAAATTGTAAAAATGACAAGCATGTATTAAATGCTGTGATTCTCAGAATGCATATATGAGCTAGATGGATGATGATCATAAAATGTATCAGACACTTTTCCATCATAAGAGCACAAGTGTAGGTATATAGATAGGTAATCAACTTATGAAGAAAAAAGTTATATTATAGTATGCAATTTGAGGAAACATCAGTCAATGGTCAGTTATACCTGCTACATTTAAACCAATGCCAAAGCATCACAGATGTTTGTGCGTATACATTCAAACAAAATCTGCTTATATTATAATTGGGGAATTACAGGAAGGGAAAACAGAATAGAGTGGCATAATTCCTTCCAAGGCCATCCCCATGTTGTCCAGAAGATCCAAAACAACTATACCCTACCTCAAAATTCTCCATTGCATCCATGGCCTGGCCAAGCCCTTAACTTCTATGTGTTTAGGAGAACATCCAGTTCCCAGCTAAGCGGTCATGCTGCTAGAAATGGGTTCAGGGCTCAATTCTGACAATGAAGTTATATAAGTAACACACACATACACACACACACACACACACACACACACACACACACACACACACTTCAGGGCTCAACTCTGACAATGAAGTTATATAAGTAACACACACACACACACACTTCAGGGCTCAACTCTGACAATGAAGTTATATAAGTAACACACACACACACACACACACACACGAAATGGATTCAGGGCTCAACTCTGACAATGAAATTATATAGTAACACACACACACACACACACACACACACACACACACACACAACTTTTGATTCTAACTATTTCTGTGTATTCTCATTCTGGAGTAATTCCCAAGAAGATTAGACTAAAAGTTATATTTGTATAGCCAATGAGAAAGGAAAGCAAGGAAGACTGGCCAGGGCTACAATATCCAAAGGATGAAAATTATTTTGAAGAGCTTTGGAAGTCTCATTTCTACTGCTCTCCTCTTCACACAAACAATTAAATTGAAATTACAGATTATCTTATTCAGTAAGCCTTTTCAAATGAGAGTCTCCACACAGAGATGTTTGCAAGTAGTTATTATACATTATTATACAGGCTGACTTAATGAGACAAGCTCAGTGAGCATGGATTTCCACCAATGCAGAGAATAATAAAGGATTTTGTTAGATGACTACTGCCGTGGCTTTGTGACATTAGTGTCAAATATAATGTCAAAGACAAACTTAAATGTTTCTCTCTTTCCATATGGCTATTCAAGGAATGATCATCACTGAGATGATGCGGTATTTCATTAATAATCTATCTGTGTTTTTGCCCTGAGAAATTGATTTATCTAAGCACAATGCTACCTTGAAATGACCAATCTGGGTTGGAATATTGTTATTTACAATTATCTGACTCATAACTTCTTATTCCTTTCTCAGATAGAAACAGCATAATATGTCATTATTAGAATAATACTTGGGACATAATTTGTGCTCAATATAGACATCCTTCCTATTATTAACAGTATACATACATAAATTATATATATATATGCATATGTATATATAATAGTAATTATATTCAGAGCTGAGCATGGTAGCACATGTTTCTAGTCTCAGCTGCTCAGGAGGTTGAAATCAGAGGATTCTGTGAGATTGAGAGTTTAGAGGTAGGCAGGGAAACATAATGTCTCCTAAAAAATAGATATATAATAATAAACGAATTATATTGAAAGAGTATACTAGTATGACATCTCTAAAGAGAAAGAGAATTCCTTTCATAGCATTCCTCCTCTGACATATTTCTGCCCTGTGGAATTACCTACGTTATTCTTCTGTGTGTTTCTTCCGGCACTGTCAGGTTATAATAAGAGTTAATTGTGATTTTTTTTTTACTTCTCTATCTTTAACGGTACTCAGTACAGATGTTTTGAAACATTTCATAAACTACTACACCACATTTGCTCTGTTCTACAAAGAAAAAGAAGAAAATATGCTTCTGGATGATGCAGCAATGCAAATCAGAATTCATATGTTTAGGTGATGTAGGTACCAAAGTTTGTGATTCTCAAAGCAGGGCAATCTCAGACTATGCATATGCTTTCCATTGTGTCTGCTCCTCTTTCACCTTACCCTGACCCATAGCAACCATTAAGTTCAGGGAATGGAACAAGACATCTCTTAAAGTCTAGACTTACAACTGGTACAGTGTCAGATCTACTACATGTTTGTGAAGAATCAGTCATAGAACAGTTTACATTCAAGTTGAGAAGAAATAAGGTTCAAGATTCCAGGCAGAAGGGAGAAAAATAGTTTCTCTCATCATTCTTCATTTCATACAAACAGCTTTAATTTCTATCCATATGGTTAAAACTTTCTTAGTTTAACATATTGTTTTAGGAACCATCTAGAATGAAGCTCTCATAATCACACTTCCTTTGTGTTCCTGTAATTCAACACCATACATGTAATAAGCAAATCTATCAAAAAGACCCATTACTATATTTTTTTACTGAGATAAGAATCAATGAGATTTTCTTTAACTTCTAAATATGCCCCCATTTGCCAGGTACCAGTGGCTCACGCCTGTAATCCTAGCTACTCAGGAGGCTGAGATCTGAGGATCACCATTCAAAGCCAGCCCAGGCAGAAAAGTCCATGAGAATCTGATCTCCAATTAACCACTAGAAAACCAGAAGTGGTGTTGTGGCTTAAGAGGTAGAGTGCTCACCTTAAGCTGAAGAGTGCAGGGATAGCACCTAGGCCAAGAGTTCAAGCCCCACGACTGACCAAAACAAAACAAAATATGCCTCCATTTTTATCTCACAGACAATTAAACACTAATTTATGGAGCTAGTTTTGGATACAAAGGAATCTGACCAACATCCGTTACTTGATTTTAGTAAATTATATTGGAATATGGTTCTAATTGGCTTTTAATATAGAAAGCAGGTAGCATTAAGTCAGGCATAGTGATTCATGCCTACCTTCCCAGGAAGTTAGAAGCTAAAACAGGAGGATCTTTTCTGGTATAAGTCTAATGAAGAATAAAATAAGTGCCTAGGATGCTCATTCTAAAGAGGGATAGAGAATACACATAAGATTAACATATATTAACAGTGAACATATTATTATTAAGGCTTTTGACAATTAAAATTACGGACATTGCCTTCAGCATGTCTAAGGTGCCAACAGGTAAATCCTTTAACAGGAAAATCTTAAGAAAGAACAATGAAATCCAAGTTGTCCTTGTCTATTAGCAAAATAATCGGAGAAACAAGAAGGAACAGTAGCTGTAAGAGCACTAAAGGAAAAATGCTTACTGCTAAAAATTGAGAGAACCTGGAGATCTTCAACCTAGAACAGATGTTTTCTTCCTTTATTTTTTCCTTCTGACCTAAAGAAAATCTATAGACCTTATGCCACCATTGTATTTAGAAAAATATTTCAAACCTACATGAGTGATAAGTTTGCCATAAGTTGAAGTGTATATAAGCAATGTTTGAATGCTTTGTGTTTTCTTTGTATTTCAAGGAGATGAGTAAGAGAGAAAGAGAGAGGAGAGGGGAGAGCGAGAGACAGAGAGAGAGAGACAGAGAGAGAGAGAGAGAGAGAGAGAGAGAGAGAGAGAGAGAGAGAGAAGAGAGAACTATAGTTGATAGAGAAATTATTTTTCACACAGCATTTGGTTCAACTAGAAAAGACAAGGAGAGCCTGAAATCCATCAGCCGTGCTACAGGAAGTTGACCAATTCAATATGACCTCAGAGATCAAGGTTTTATGATGATCTTTGTAAACCACAAAACAATCAGTAAATCATGCAGAAGCAAGCTTTGAAAACTGTCCTTTTCAATTTGGCTATTGTAAGCTACTAATCCAAAGTAAGTAGTTTAACAATAGAAATATACGGATCCCACTCTCATGGAATAAAATTTATTACAAATAATCGAAATCTATAGAACAGAGGTCAATATCAGAATGCCAGCATAATTGAATCTTGCTGATAAATTCCTTCCTGATTTCCTCACCTTGGACAGAGAAACAGGAAATGAGCTTTCTCCAGCTTTCCTTCCTTACAAGGACACTAATCACGAGGGTTCAACTCTTGTCACCTCATAATCTCCCAGAGGCAGTATATCCAAGTATTATCACATTGGGAAATAAACTTCAGCCTAAGAATTTTAGGTGACATACACATCATAGCAGAAACAGAGGAGAAATTGAGCAGAATCCATGCATTTACGGACTCATTCTCCAATCCCGTACCCTGTGAAGGTAGACCTGGTCATGTCTACAAAGAAATCAATGTATTCATGTATACATATTTATATTACACATTTGTATGTTTCAACAGTAAATAGACTTTACATTCTTTGTTCCTAGGTTCCTAAACTGTGACACCCCTTTCCTCTAGCCCCCAGAAGTCAGCTATAGTCCACTAACTATTTTATTAAATAAAGTTTTATTAGAACAAAATCACATTCATTTATTTATGTATTTTCCAAAGCTAATGGGGACTATAGTGGTAAAGTAGCGTGGCAAAGCATAAAACACACTAATCTCCCCCATTCAGAAAATGCTATCAACCCCTGGTCAATCAACCATAACTACTATTCTCACAACAATAGTAATAATTGCTATAGTTTATTCTTTGTGCTTAAAATTTTATTAAATTTTGACTAGCTCCCACAATCCTAGCTACTCAGGAGGCTGGGATCTGAGGACCATGGTTTGAAGCCAATTGTGGCAGAAAAGTACCTGAGACATTTATCTCCAATAAAGTACCCCAGAAGCTGGAAATAGAGCTGTAGCTCAAGGGGTAGGGTGCTAGTCTTAAATTTAAAAATAAAAATAAAAATAAAGCTCAGGGACAGAGCCTAGGCCTGAGTTCAAGCCCCAGGATTGGCACTAAATGATTTCTGTTAAGCTATAAGAGCAATTCTTATAATTGATAGCCTCATCAGAATTATATGGAATGGTCCATTAATTTAGAAAAAAATAATTGAAAACCATTACATTATTGATAAAGGAAAATATATTAACCTGCCCTGAACTATTGTTTTGTTTTGGGGAAGTCCTGGGCTTTGAACTCCCAGCCTCACACTTTCTAGGCAGGCATTGTACTGACTGGTCTATGCTCTACCCCCTGTCTTAATCTAATGGAGAGCCAATTTCATTTCATGTCTGAAATTAGATAATATTAATCGAAGGAGTAATGAGTGGTATTTCAGACATAATGCTAAAATTAGCTGGAGCTCCAGAGGGAGGAGAGCCTCTGATCTATCCGTCCCAGTCTCGGTAAGAATAAAACGAACACATGGAGTCTCATTTGAACAATGTCAGATCAAATTCAAATTCCGTGGTCTCCAAATTGTTATAACATAAAAATAAACCACTGTGGTAGAAATAACTTACTGTAAGACCTGTCTATACCAATGTTATTCCATGAAATTTTAGTAGGTATGTTTAATTGTATATTGCACCGTAAAATAGTATACATGTATCACAAATCAGAAAACACAATGTTAGTATTCACTCACTTAAGTTTTGTTACTAATAAGGATGATGTGACCCAAAAACATAAAAACCCAGAACATACTTCTCCTTTCAAACAAGGAAGTAACCTACTTAAAAGAACTGCAATGATCTGTCTATGGTGGTAATAGAATTGGCCCTTAATTTAGTGCTTGCTTAATTTTTTTAGAAGAAATTTCAGTTACAATCAAATACAAATTAACATGACCGATACTACTCTCTAGAAATCCATGGCAAGATAAAAATTACATGGCGGGGCCTTTACCAATTTGACATTGGCTGAAAGAATTGTGGCCGAAAGAAAAATGTTCATTTCCACCTAAAATCCAGTTTTCCATTTTGTATGTTCAGTTTGAATGTAAGTAGCCTAGGAACCAATTTTCAACCCATGTTGGCCTTCTTCCTAACACTATTCTCCTCTCCACTCTTCTCCTCATCCTGAAGCATCTTCCACTGGCTTCCAGTTACCAGGTTCTCCCTTTAAATGCAGATGCTTTGTGGTCCTTTAAAGACAAATCCTGTAAATATGTTGAGCATGCCTTTGCTTTCCAGTTGCTTTATACACTCAAGAAGCCAGACTTAGCTTTTACTCTCAGAAAAACATCGCAATCTACAATTACAATCAGAAAGGCTTCTGCTCCATTTTTCTCTCTTCTATTTCAGAAAGTCCTGTTTGCAATATATTGATATAAAGACTTTCTAAAAACATTACTATTTTGTTCTAATTCATTACTCATCTTCTTCCTGGCAGATGAACTTTAGCTTTCCTAAGTGGATGATTTCCTGTGGTCAGGACCATCCTATTCCTATTTAAATTCTCCACAGTATCAACCTGCAGGAAGTAGTAAGTGTCCCATAAATATTTGCTGTTTTGTGCTATGGTTGATTTACCATAAAGTGCAATGATTTCCTAGTGAAATTCATTGCTCCCTTAAACAAGGCAGAAGTTCCATTTCAGCAATTGTGGACCTACAACTGAAGAGTGAGATGTTAAGCAAAATGAACCCCAAGATAGGGACACAACTGTTTTTTTTTTCTTCCTTGCTATTGTTTCTAATGTATTTATAAGGTACCATGTGCTTTTTTTGTTGCTTTGTATGTCCCTCCCCCACAGTATAACCTCTGTTTTCACTGTATTTGATGTTGGTATAATTTGTGGAGGGAAAGGGAAAAAACAAATTGTTTAAATAGGGATACAGGTGAGCCATTGCCACAATGAGATGTACAAGTCATTATGTCAAAAAATGAACTTTACAATTTAGGCTTGGTGGGGGGGTGGTAGCTGAGGAGTTGGGAGGGAAGGGATGGTAGGAGAAAAACAAAGGAGGAGGCAACAACGCTAGATAAGAAATGTACTCATTACCTTGCTCATGTAACTGTAACCCCTTTGTACAGTATTTTCACAATAAAAAAACCTAATAAAAAAAGAACTTCATACTTTGGATATAATTAACATGCAGGATGAATTAGCTCTGTAGTAGATGAGAATTTCTAAGCATAGACATCAGATTTTCTATCTTTCTCATTAACTCCTAACACCATGAAATAATTCAATGTGCCTATCCTCAGAACAGAAGACATTGTAAACTGCTAACTGAAACTTTAGCCTTTCACATATTATTTGCTATGCTTACCTATCCTGGTTTTTATTTTCTCCTAGGTCTGATACCAGGATTTGAACTTAGAACCCACCATGTTCACTCAATATCTAGCTCTCTAAAATCTGAACCGTGACTCCAATCCCAATGCTCACCTATTCTTTGTGAAAAATTGAAGATGCTATAACAAAAAGTAATATTTCATTTTCATCTAGATAAATTAAACAGGAATAATTAGAACTGATTTACAGCTATTCCATTCCAAGTAAAATTGTCTGTATACATTGTTAATTATACATTTTTAATAATCAATAATGTTCATTTTCATGAAAACAATCAAGGAAATAAGAAAGAGCAGAGAAAAAAAAAGCACAGTCAAAAAAAAAAAGGAAAATAAAGCCTGTCTTTAAATCTCAGTCGATAGTGGGTTTTTATAGCAAATAGAAGCACCCAGCTCTGTGGAGAAAAGGGCAAAATTTAATTTCCGGTGGAGTTAGTCACCAATGGCCAAAGTGCTTCAAAAGTAATGAAGGTGATATTACCTTATCCAAAAGAGTTAAATGAACTTCTCCCAATAACATGTTTAAAATTCTCTTTCCAGTACTCAGATTTAATGAAATGCAGATCGGTGCAATTCTTCATGTTAAATAACATCTGGGATTGTCCTTTAATCGAGTAAATTGGGTTAAAATATTGCATTTTTATTGCTAGCTTAATAGCTTAAAGAGGTATTAAACATTTAATTATTAACCTTGACATGAAAGAATTGGAAAGATTTCTTGGATAATTTAAGGATTTAAAAGTTCTTTCTTCTGAGTGAAGTTTGCATGCTAGAAAAAGCAGATCTAACTAGTTATCTCAAAAAGCATCTTATTTAATTGAAAGCGATAATAAAGCATACATCACTTGATCATCTAATTCATAGAACAGATGCTTTATAGGAAAAAAATCAATGAATAGATGAGAAACATTGATGAAATTGTCATTGCTAAACAATAAGTAGGTAAAACTAGTGTTTCATTCATCATCAATGATTTAGTGTAAACCTGTGATATGAAATATTCGAGATATTGGCAGAAAAGGAGTGCAGCTGATCTTATTTGAACCATTTACCATACATGCATATGTTCAAATGGATGAATCTAAGGCTCAACAAGCAGTAGAAAGAGAATAGAGTTGCATGTGCATACATAATATAACCTATTTAATACCCAATGATAAATATTTAATAACCAACACAAAAGGATTAAAAAAGAAGGGAGGTAGGGAAAATAATGGAGATAGGAAAGGAAGGAAGGAGGGAGAGAGGGAAGGAAGAAAGAAATAAATGAAGGAATGAAGGAAGGATGGAGTAGAAGAAAGGAAGGAAGGAAAGAAGGAAGTGAGAGTGAAAGAAATTGATTTAATTGAGGGAGGAAGGTAGAGAGAAAGGGAGGTCAGGAAGGATAGGGGAAAAGGGAGGATGAGGAAGGAAGAAATGAAGAAAATGAAGTTAAAAAATTACCACAAAATTCTGAGTTACAATGTTTGTCATTTTCTTTGTTGTAAAATCTCAAGGTATGACTGATTTCAAGATTGGAATATGAGATCATTGAATAATACATAGTTGAAAAGAGATGTATACCATTAATCCTAATGAGGCAAGCTTCAGCATGCGGACTAAGGAGGACGCTTCAAGTTGGATAATCAGAAAAAGGCTCTGTAAAAAGCTCACATTTAAACAAGGTGAATCATCAAGGGAAGGTACACACCATGCTATTGTTGCTGTATTGAGAACAGGAAGAATAAGATTGAATAAAAGCCTATAACCAGTTGAAGTTCGAATTGTTGGCAAATCAAGGAATTGGGAGTTTAAAGGGGAAAGCTAGGATATAAAATGAGATCACAAAGGCAGCCAACAGTTTTTATGCAGAACTTTGTAATGTAAGATGTGGGACTTGTGGAGATGTCATTGGAACGTTTATGAATCATATTAATTCCCTTGATTAACACTCATTGAATTTACTTCTTGCTGCCCATAGCAAAGTAAAACATTATTAGAGAAGAAGAGATTGTGCTCAGCTTACAGATGGTAAATAGATTATGAGAAAAATGCTTGGAAATTATATTAAATAAAAGTTCAGAATTTGTAAGTATGTCAACACATAATTACTGATTATGGCACCCAACATAATACATAATTTGCTTCAGATGAAATGCATTTTTCCTGTTTTTGCTGTCTGTAGCCAATTACCACTGTCTGTCATGCTGTCGCTAGTATCATTTTTAGAAAATGATACTATCATATAAAACCAGCATAATCCAAAATGACTTCCTAAGATCTTGACCTAAGAGCTGATATATAAAATAAATGTCTTTTAAATTGTGGCTATAATAGCATACAATAGCAAGTATTAGCTGCCACACACACATAATATCTGGCAAATAAAATGTTATGGACTCCAAAGGGACTGTAGATATTTCTAACTCTATTCAAAAATGTCCTGTAACTCTGGATAGAATTTCCCTAGGCTGTAGAAATACACAGATGGTATGATGTTTATTATGCTCATGAAGTGTATGTACAAGGCCTTGATGGTGTACTTTACTGTGGTCAGTGTGCAGAGTTCAGAAATCACAATGCAAAGAAGATACTGTGGGTGGAAGGAAAATACACAAACAAAAACATTTCCATTAACCAAGTCTAAAGGTAGCAGCTCGATATGAACTCAGGAAACAGGAATTTAACTTGAGCTGAGTGACGAAATCAGTGATAGGCATATTTAATAACTTCCTTGGAGTCATGATGAATCTCCTTGAAATGAAGATGCAATAGTAGGATGCAGTACCACCTCTCAAGTTCATAGAATACTCAAGGAAGCTAAGACATGCACATACAGATTACATTCCCATTAGTTTCCCCACAGAGGTACACTAGAATGTAGTGTGGGATTTGAATGGAATGAAGTGTTAGATTTGAGAAAGTCTTCAAGAAAAAAAAATCTGGCCTATATATTTAAAGGTGAGCAGGAAATGTAATTAAGAGGAGATAAGGTTGGACAATAGTAGTTCATGCCGGTAATCCTAGGTACTCAGGAGTCTGAGGTCTGAGCATCTGGGTTCAAAGTCAGCTCTGGCAGGAAAGTTTGTGAGACTATTATCTCCAATTAATCACAGAAAAAGCTGGAAGTGGTGCTGTAGTTCAAGTGGTAGCATGCTAGCCTTGAGCAAAAGGAAGTAAGGGACAGCGCCCAGGCCCAGAGTTCAAGGCCCAGGCCAGCAAAAAAAAAATAAATAAATTTTTTTTTAAATGAAGAGGAGATAAGAAGGCAAGCCATGTGCTAGCCTCAGAATCACCAACAAGCAATTTCTATTGCTTGTTTTGGTAAAGGTTTGAATTTTACAATTCATGGCCTTTACAGAATCCTTAGAAGCCTCTCTCTTTTCCTTAAAAGAACATTCCATTTTGAGCCAGGTGCTGCTGGCTCAGGCTTGTAATCCTAGGTACTCAGGAAGCTGAGATCTGAGGATCATGATTAGAAGCCAACCTAGGTAGAAAACTTGGAGACTTATTCAGTTAACAACACACACACACACACACACACACACACACACACACACACACACAGTAGGAAGTGAAGATGTGGCTCAATTGGTAGAATACTAGCCTTGAGCATAAAAAGAAGCTCAGGGACTGGGTGCAGGCACTGAGTTCAAACCCCAGCACCAGCACAAAAACAAAGACTTGTCAGTTTTGGAATAGCCTAAATGAACACATAAAACTCAGAGACTGTCATGTACAATGGAGAACATGGTAAAACAGGAGATACTAATAAAACACAATTAATTAAACAACAGGTTATATTCATATTTCATGAGTGGCTGCAGTCACCATTTTGTTTGTGCATAGTTCTAATAAATATCTATTTCATATGTGTTTCAGGGTGTGTGTGTTTGTGTGTGTGTGTGTGTGTGTGTGTGTGTGTGTGTGTGTGTGTGTGTGTGTGTGTGTGTGTGTGTGTGTGTGTGTGTGTGTGTGTGTGTGTGTGTTTGCTACCACTCAGGATACAGAATTTTTCTGTGTTATTGTAGGACTACAGAGAACCTCCCTCTCAGTTGTACTTGACTTTCAGTCATATCCTTGACCTTCTCAACCCTTGCTCTATTCTTCATTGCTAACCTTTTGTTGCATTGGGACCATTCTATGCATGGAATCATACAATAATTAGAAGCCTTTTGAAATTGGTTTTCTTCACTTAGCATCCTGGTCTGGGATATACTTAAGTTGCAGTTTATATGAATAGTTTGCTCAAGTTAGTTGCTCAACAGTAGTATTCTATTGTACACCATACTACTGTTGTTTTGTTTGTTTGTTTGTTCTTCCACTGAAAGACCATTAAGTTGGTTCAGATAAAAGCTGTTATAAAATAAAGCTACTATGAAATTCTGGGGTTCAGATTTTTGTATAAACCTAAGTGTTCATGTCTCTGAGCCAAATTCTCAGGAATCTGGTTGTTGTCTCATCTAATAAACATATGGTTAGAATAATGAATGATCGCCAAACTATTTTTTCCAGACTGGAAGTGCCAACTTACATTCTCTCTACCAATGGAAGAGAGACCCAAATGTCCCATAGACCTTCTTGCACTTGATACAGTCAATATGTTTCTATTTTTCCCATTACAACATGTATATAGGAATATGTGACTATAGCTTTAACTTTTAATTTCCTAGTAGGCAATGACTTACACCAGAAACCTTTTTTAATCTATAAAAATGATGTCTTCATATAATAAGAAGTTAATGCTAGCCACTACATAGAGGACTAAATAAAAAATCCACATATGGGAGGCTAAGTCCCAGTGAAAGTCAAGGGAAAACCAAGAAGCTCATATCATAAACAAAGTTTTTTATGCTGTTGGTTTTTTATTATTAGTAAATAGCAACTCTTAATTTTATGACTTTGTCAATATATTTTGGTTATGTTTTTTATTGTAAGAATACTGTACAGAGGGGTTACAGTTACATATTTCCTATGGAGCATTGTTGCCTTCTCCTTTGTTTTTCCCTACCATCCCTTCCCTTCCACCTCCACTGAAGTTGGAAAGTTCATTTTCAGCATAGTGTTTTGTATATCTCATTGTTACAATGGGTCAACCCGTATCCTATTTAAGCATTTTGTTTTTTCCTCCCCCTCCCCCAAGTTAGAGAAGTGTATACACAAGGTACAGGGCACCAACATCAAATACGGTGAAAACAGGGATTATACCATGAGGGAGAAACATACAAAGAAAAAAAAATCACATGGTACATTATAAATACATTAGAAACAATAGCAAGAAAGAAAAAAGATATTTGTGTCCCTATCTTGGAGTTCATGAAGTTCATTTTGCATGTACAAATTTCTTAATGAACTGATGATTAGGTAGCAGATAAGCGCAATACTAACATTGTACTAGTCATAAAATAAAATTTTATCATATTTTATTTCATGTGATCCTCCCAAATTTTTATATACCTCAAAGGGAAATGTACCCATATCTCTAATTTTAAAATTTTGAAGAAAAACAGAAGGCGTTCATAGAGTACAGGGGATAGAAAAAGAATTCTTTGGACAATGGTTCAAATTTCTTTCTTCAGTAACAGATTAAGGAATGTAGCCTATCCACAAACCCACAGTTTATTTAAACAGTCTATTTAAACTATTTAAACACAAGATTAAAGGGCAAATGCAATTCATATATACATACATATATATATATATATATATATATATATATATATATATACTGCTTAGGAGAAAAAAAGATTTAAAATCTATGAAGTGCTGTGATCATATTTAGAAATTTTTCAATCAAACCATTCTGCCAATTCCTAAATATGTTGATAACAGCAAAAAACCAGATGTCTCATTTCACTACATTGCCAGAGATATAGGAAAGAAAAAGCGTTAATAAACATGAATTGTACTGAAGTTGAAAACCATGGAATAGTCAAATAAACGGGGTAGAATCATTTACTCTCTCAACTAATATTACATGAAAAATAATTGTATACTAGAAAAAATTATAAATGCCAATGAGAGATTTTGAAAGTTATTTTCTAAATGATGGAAAGGCAAAGACAGAACCAAATAAAGTTATTAACACAAAAGGGACAAAGGCTGCCAAGGATACTACTGGATGAAAGTTGTTTGGATTATGTTTTGTTTTTATTTTTTGTTTTGGAGGCAGGGTCTCATTGTGTAGTCCATCCTCAAATTCTAATCTTCTCAACCATGACTCATAAATGGTAGAATAACCATCATGAATACCACCATGTCAGCTGTGGGAATTATTCTTTTAGAAATGTGGGAAGGGGGAGATTAACTAGTAATGGAAGAAATGATGAGCACTGAAAATAGAACATACAATGATGAAAAAACTGTCTTAAACTGAACAATCACAGAGAAAATTATCCTCAATATCTACAAAAGATAAAATTGAAGGGACAGAGAATTAAAAAAGGCAATTAGATGAAGTACATTGTAGGAGACCAAATTGGCAAATTGGCTTAATTACCTATGTGTTTTATTCATGTAAAAAAAATGAAAAGAAAGCTGATACACTTCAAAAATAGGATGCCTCAATTTACGGTTAATAAATACAGCAGAAGGAACAGGAAACACTAGCAATTAGCAACTGTAATTAAGGAAGCAAATGAGGACAAACATCCTGAATGGAAAGCCCATTGATTTTTTAACACAGTTCAAGTAAGGAGTGATGCTCTAAAATTATTATTTTATTTTATTTTATAAAAATAAAAGCTGGGAGCCAGTAGCAGGTGGTTCACACCTGTAATCCTAGCTACTTGGGAGGATGAGTCTGAGGATCATGGTTCGAAGTCAGCACAGACAGAAAAGTCTCTATGAGACTCTTATGTCCAATAAACCACTCAAAAATCAAGAGTGTGCTGTGGTTCAAGTGTCAACGCTAGCATTGAGCACAAACAGGCTGAGGGACAGTGCCAAGGCCCTGAGTTCAAGCCCCATAATAGACAAAAATAAAAATGTGAAATAAATTAAAATTTTAAAAATAAATAAATAAACAAAAGCTAGAGTTTGAACTCTGGGCCTGGTCACTGTCCCTGAACTCTTTTAGCTCAAGGCTAGTGCATTACTACTTGAGCCATAGCTCTACTTCCATCTTTTTCTGTGATTAATTAAAGATAAGAGTGTCACTGATTTCCTCTCCAGGCTGGCTCAAACCACATCCTCAGGTCTCAGCCTGTTTAGTAGCTAGGATAACAGTTGTGTGCCACTGGTGCCCAGCTCTTGAATATTATTGTAAAAGTCCATACCCGCCAGGCATTTTACTTTTGAAATGGCTGTTTTTCATTACAAAGTTTTAAAAATGTACTAAAGATACGAATTGTCTTCTGTGCTAAATTTCTGAAGAATAACCACATCCTTGTACCTTAGTCACATACAAATTATGAGGTATATGAAAAAGAAGTTGACATATGAGGTATTATAACAAGCAGGCAAAGGGAAAAGGCACACTGTAGCAGTCATTCACTACAATGCAGATGTAAAACTAAGTATATTCTCAGTTTAAAAACATCAACTATGAAGTTCGATAACCTTCAAATGTTAAATGAAAAATATTTCATGAACTGGGGTTGAAGTTCATAAGGAGAGTATTTGTCTAGCATCTGTGGGGCCCTAGGTACCATCACAAGCAATGGAAAACAATTCACTAATAAGGAGTGTACAGCTGTTAGAACTAATAAAGATGTAGACAAAGAGGGATGAATTTTTTAATTTTGCCAGTCCAGTGATCTGAACTCTGGGCCTGGGCGATGTCCCTCAGCTCTTCAGCTCAGGGCCAGGGCTCTACCAATTGAGCCACAATGCTACTTCCAGTTTTCTGGTAGTTTATTGGAGATAAGAGTCTCATAGACTTTACTGCCCAGGCTGGTTTTGAACCATGATCCTCAGATTTCAGCCTCCTGATTAGCTAGGATTTACAGGCATGAGCCACTGGTTCCTGGCTTTTATATACGAACGTTTAAAAGCAATTATGCTGAAAATGTTGTTAGAGTCAAATAGAGTCAAATAGCTTGGGATTATATGTAACATTATGTATATATAATAAACTTTCTATGCTCATTTATTTATCAAAATTTACAGAATACGTTGTAAAGAAAATAAATACTAAAAGAAACAACCTTCATGGCACGATAGGCTTATATTTGTTAGAAAAGATAAGCATGTTTCTTTCCTGATTAACTGAAGAAAACTACAAAGATTTCTGAACAGCTTAGTAAACTATTTTTGTCAAAGAATAACGCAAGCCCAAGTGAACCAAGGCGCTGTTTGTTGGCTGTGACTCCTGAGATTACACAAGTGAAACAAAAAATAATTTGTCAGTATTTTTGGAAGCCTGAGAGAAGAGAGAAATACTAGAAAGCAATCCACAGGACTGAAGTCTATCTGTGGGGTTGCTCCAAGAGCATGAACAACATGAACACTCAACTTTGTCTTCTTTAAAAATGAAAATGCTAAGCCATTCACTAGTGTCTCACAACTATAATAGTAGATACACAGTATGATAAGATTTGAGGATCATGGTTCAAAGTCAGCCCCAGCAGGAAAGTCAGGGAGACTCTTACCTCCAGTTAACCACTCAAAAGCTGGAAGCAAAACTGTGCCGTGTGTGTGTGTGTGTGTGTGTGTGTGTGTGTGTGGATTATTGTACTTTAAAAACTTATGAGATATTACCTTTCTCTGTGAGAATAAGTGCATCTTTCATTTCATTGTTGGCCTCAACTAGAATTGATACCTTTGTTAACATAAGAATGCATAGTGGAAGTTTCAAGAACAATCTCTAACCCAAAAAACATTTTTCATACAATGTGTATTCAACTTAAATCTCTTACTGCAAGAGATAAGTAGAATATTCTAGGTGACATTAAAAAGTTATGGTTAAAAGCCATGGGTCTTCATGGTTTCATGTTGTCACTGTATTTGATTCTGGTACCTTGCATCTTGTATATACACTTTTTCTAATTTGTGAAGGGGAAGGGAAATAACAAAATGCTGAAATAAGGATACAGGTTGAAACATTGTAAGAATGAGATGTACATGACACTATGTTGAAAACAAACTTTACAACTTTGGTGCAGAGAAGGGAGCTGGGGAGGTGGGGAGGGAAGAGATGATAGGGAAAAAACAAAGGACTGGGTAACAATGCTCCATAGGAAGTGTACTCATTACCTTACCCATGTAACAGTAACCACGCTGTACATTATCTTTACAAAATATATATATATATATATATATTTATATATATATATAAAATCATGGGTCTTATATCTAAATATGTAAACCAAATCTCTCTTATCAAGCAGCCCATTAATCAGGAACAAACTTACCTAGATTACCAAAAATATAACTTTGAATGAGAACATAAATCTCTTATGAAATAAGAAAATAATCACAATGGAACTTCATGATATCAACCACAAAATTTGAAAAAAATCCATGAGTAGGAAATTATAGCAACTAGAAAAATTCAAAGAAACAGATAGGAAAAAAAAAGAGTTGGTCTTCCAAAAATAAAGTACAGTAGAACTGAAATAAAACATGTATGTAACTAATTTGAGTTCCTAACAAGGTGGCTGATGGGAAGGGTAGAATACAACACAGCCCAGAGAAGCCATCTTCTTTCCTGATTTGTCAGAATAACCATAACAGATGTATATTAATCTTTTTTTTTTCTGTAGATCATGGGGTCTGAACTCTGGGCCTGGGCACTGTCCCTCAGCTCTTCAGCTCAAGGCTAGCGTTCTACCACTTGAGCTACAGGGCCCTTCCGGCCTTTTCTGCTTATGTGGTGCTGAGGAATTGAACCCAGGGCCTCATGCATACAAGGCAAACACTTTACCACTGAGCCACCTTCCCAGCCCAGATCAATCTTATTGATTACTTCATTTTCAAATTTCATTTAGGTAAGTGAACAATGTAAGACATGGGCAATATAGAATATAAGACAGTTACTCTTCATGTTGGGCCTATAAATTCTTAAGAGTTTTCCATGTGACTATTTTATTTTTAATTTAATTTTACATGTAATACCAACAAACCAGAATGCAGTCACAGGAGAGACACTAAAATGATAATTGACCAATGTAGCTAGATATTATGAAAGAAATTAGAAATATTTAGCCTGAGGATGATAAAATTTAAAAGATACCATGATTATCTTTAAACAGATAACACTACCTAAACAAAACCAAAGCATATCCTGCTTGATTCTCAAGAGTAAAACTGGGATGAATGGATCAACATTAATGGGAAATTTTAGCTTAGGAACAAATAGGACAAAGGTTTCATCAGGTCAAGGTATAAGCACTGCTGATATTAATGAATATCAATATATCAATATAAGCTGCAACTAATATCTGAAAAACCAGCTTTAAGTTGATATTCTTTTTATCCCCATCCTGGGGCTGGAACTCTGGGCCTGGAGTTTGTCCAGGAACTTCTTTCCCTCATGGCTAGGGCTCTATCACTTGAGCCACAGCACCATTTCTGGCTTTTTCTAAGTAGTTTATTGAAGATAAAAGTCTCACGGACTTTCCTGCTGAGGCTGGCTTCTGGTCTCAGATCTCAGTCTCCTGAGTAGCTAGGATTACAGGGATGAACCACCAGCACGCAGCATGTGTTTTTTTCTTTAAAAAACATAATTTTATTATCTTTAAGTAGTTGTACACAGAAGTTGTCATTCAATAAATCAGTTTATGGAGACAGTACTCACTGTCATCACTTTCTACATTCTCACCCATTCCTCCCAACCCACCCCTTCACTTTAATACGGGATTGGGTTTAAGATCCCTGAAGTAACATCAGTAGAAAAATAATCTCTCTCTCTCTCTCTCTCTCTCTCTCTCTCTCTCTCTCTCTCTCTCTCTCTCTCTCTCTCTCTCTCTCTCATTGCAAATATACTGTACAGGGGGCTTACAGGTACATGAATAAGGTAATGAGTACTTTTCTCTTAAGCATTGTTACCCGCTCCTTTGTTTTTCCCCTACCATCCCTTCCCTCCCCAACTCCTTCCTCCCCCTCCCCAAGTTGTTAAGTTTGTTTTCAAGACAGTGCCTTGTACATCTCCTTGTTACAATGGGTCAACCTATATCCTTGTTTCAGCATTTTGTTATTTCCCTTCCCCTCCCCAAATTAGAAAAATGTATATACAAGATGCAGCGTACCGGAATCAAATACAGTGAAGACAGGGGGTATACCATGAGGGAAGAACATACAAAAGAAACAAAAAAAATTACGTAGTGTCCCTCTTGTGTCCCTATCTTGGGGTTGATTTTGCTTAGCATCATCTAATAGTCATATGAACATATTTTTTTATCTTTTCTACTTATCTAGTATGATCATCCTAGAGGTATACTAGTTAGTGCAAATAAAGGAAACCATGAGATCGATGTTTCTTTGGGTCTGGCTTACTGCACTTAATATAATTTAGAAAATAATTCCTTTTATTTCTATTTTTAATGTGAAAATACCATACAGTGGGGTTACAATCACATGGAAAAGATAATGACTACATTTCTTATCAAGCATTGTTACCTCCTCCTTTGTTTCCCCTTCCCATCCTTTCCCATCTTCCCCCCACACCCCACCCTCCACAGAAAATAATTTCTTAAAAGTAATTTGGAAACAATTATCAAGACTTTTCAATGATTATTTTGATATTCATTTAGTAATTCTGATTTCATTATTCTTCACATGAGCATAAATATGTCTGTTTATGTCTGCTCAATGATGCTTGCATGGTAATAGATTTTTAATGAAATAATCTAAATCTTCTAAAAATAGATTATTGCATGTCGTATTATAAAATATATCATTCGTTATCAAAATGGGTTAGATTTTTGTATGAAAACCTAAGTAAGACTTTCTTAATGAGAAGAGGAAGTTTTATAAACAAAAAATCACTCAATTAGGTTTATAAAAGATCTCACATAGTAAATTTGGAGATGCATACATATAAGCAAGTTCACAATAATGACCACATACATACAAAAATGATAACAATGATTATCACTGATGAACAGACTAGAGGCTTAAATTAGGAATAATAAGAGAACATGAGCAAGGAGGAGACTTTTTTAGTCTATATGCTTAAGATGTACCATTCAAACATTATTTATGTAATTCTGTTTAAATAGAAAGCAAGACTGTTTTCCTTAGATATTTTCGACATGGAAATTGAGAGGAGAGCTAAAAAAAAAAAAGAGGAGAGATCACTGCTGTTAGACCCTTATAAACCTCTATCCATTTAATAACAAGGAGAAATAACTAACAATAGATAATGTACAAGCAAAGAAAATAAGCTGACCCATTTAAAATGTTATTGGGCTTCATTTGTGGATCAAATGAAATGAAGTTAAGCCAATACTACAGAAAGCAAAGAACCAATTAAACCTAAATCTGTATTAATTTATTTGGAAGCCTACTGAGATATTTGTGTTCTGTCTTATCATCCTTACATTTGAAACTTCTCAACTCAATATTTTAGTGTAATTTACTTATGGATAGAACAATGAAACAAAAATAAAGGTTTCCAGGAAGACAGTGGAATGTGACATCTTTTCTAATAGCTTGTCGGTGTTTTCATGGTGTCTGAAATGCTTTCCTCTTACAGCATAAACCTCAGGGTTTTTTTTTTTTTTTTGTATTTTTTTAGGAAAATTTGAAACACCGGCCATTCAACTTCCAAAGCTTAGAGTCCATCCTTAACCTACCACATACATATTTACCATCTGCTTGTCAGACTTTATCTGAACATCTTCACAAAGAAGCCATCTGTTCGCTGCTTTTAAATATCTATTTATGGTACTTTTTTTCTCTTATCTCTCTTACAACTTTTTCTTTGCATATGTCAAAAAATTCAATTACATGTGCACATATTAGTATGTAATCAACTCAGAAGGAGTCTTAGACAAACCCCTGGGTGACTAACGTGAAGGGTGGTACCAAGAAAAATAAAATTACCCATTCAAAATGGAGGGCAGGGCATGTTGAATTAAGAATCTCCTAGGGCATGAAATCAATAATAGATCTGAGATTCCCTGAAGAGACTTGTGCTCATGATTTCCAAAAAGCTGTCATTTCATTCTGTAGAAGAACAATGTGAATTTACATTGAAATTTTATTTCTACTATTTGTTATATGTTCCTATTGAAAATGTGCACTTTAGAGAAAGTATGCTGTTAGTTGAAGCAAAGAAAAGTTAAAAGAGAGAGAGAGACAGAGAGAAAGAGAGAGAGAGTGAAGGAGGGAGGGAGGGAGACAAATCACAAATAGTTGTTTTGGTGGCACTTATATAATTCTGGGACAAGTTTTTAGGACAAGCCTACCAAAGAAATTTAGAGGTTAAATATGAAGCATACTTTTAATATATGGGAATGTTTACTAAAAGCAGAACAGTGTGAAAAACATAAAAGGAAACAACATTAAAAGCAGTGAACTCTTTGTTTTCTCTGCTTCCCTGGGAGCAAAAAATACCAAGAAAAGAATTCTGTAGAAAATGATGTTTCTGGCTGTGTTGGGAGCTTAAAGTTACAAGATTATAATTGGACTAACAGGTTCAGATACTGCCATCATCACCTTGTTTTGCTCACATTTAAAAGTTTGAAGTTGTCCAGACATTTATTTAAATCTCCATAGGAGGATATATTTACATAATTAAAGTTCCAATGTTATTTGTATGAAACTGCATAATCTATTTGCCAATTTTAGTCTTTATCTACAATTTGTTCTTTATCTTTAGTCTCTATTTCCAAATTTGACTGATACAGATGAATAAATCATGAGTAAAGAAAGTATAGCAAATAAATGCTATTACGTTACCTATGTATCCACACTAACAAGAAGGCTTTGGTATGATAAAATTAATAGGGTAGGTGGATGGACAGACAGATGTTAATAAGGTGGGAAAAGCTGTTGTAATCTATTTTTTTAAAGGCAAATATGGAAAACATTCCAGGGACTATTGAAGAACAAATAGCCAGCTTGTATCTAATTTCCAGTAGCCTGAAGTAGGAATTCTATAACACACAAAAGAAAATAGTCCTTATATATGTGATCGTAGCCAAAAGGCTAAGACACAATGAAATATGTCCATTTCTTATAAAAGATGGTAGTCTTCCTTAGTTTTCATGTATTGCATAGAATTTGTTACACAGTGCTGTGGGCAGATAAAGAATATTCTTTTCCTCCTGTAAGATCATAGGTCAATGGCTCTTAATTAGGCTTCCAAATGCACTACATTAAACCATTTAACAAACAGGTTGTCCAGTTCTAACTAATGTGAAAGTACTCGGTTTGAATCAGGAGTTTTGATACAAATATAGGCAGACATAAATCCATGTTATAATTCTGAATTAACATACTGTGTTTAGAATAACCTTCTACCTGTTTCTACCTAAAGCAGAGACAAATTGTCTTTCCTTTCATTTTTTTGTGAAAATGAATCTCAATGTGATTATTTGTTATATAAATTAATTATCAAAACCCTAAACACTTGTCCTCAAATACCCAAATCACCTGACCTTTACTTCTGAAAAAGCTCACCAGTTCTTCACCAATGACAAACAAAGGATGCAGCCATGGTGGAATTACTTCTTCTACGACCTGTATCACTTTATTAACCTTCATTTTATCACATTACTAAATTTTCTCAATGTTCTTTAAGTATTCAATGTTTAACATTCAAATATTCTTTAAATACATATACCAACTGGAGGTAGACAGTCCAAAATTTTACCTTATTTTTTTAAAAAAATTACCCTACATTGTGTTTTAATAGTAACAATATAATTCTTACATTTTACATATGTATGCAATGTAAGTTGGTCAAATTTATTCCTTTTAGTGCTCTTTCTGGTTTTCCCTCCCACCTTTAACCAATTTTTAACAGGTTTCATTAATCATAGAAGAAATGCAAATCAAAAGGACAGAGTGATTGTATTTCATGCCAGTGAGACTCATCAGAAACAAATACCAAAAAATTGTTCATGAGACTATAGGAACAGAAGGAACTTTTATATAATGTTAGACTGAATGTGAATTCGTGCAGCGACTGCATAAGTCAGTATAGCGGTTAGTCAAGAAACTCTAAACAGAATTAACATATGACCCTGCGGTATCACTTCTAGTAATAGATACAAAAGAAAAACCCACAAATCAAATGTACAATAGAAGTGTCTCCACACCGGTGTTAACAATAGCACTGCCCACAGTAGTCTAATGACAGTCAAACTCTCTATTCATCACCTAATGAATGGATGAAGAAAGGACAGTAGACATAGACAGTAGTGTATCTTTATGCCTTAAAGAATGAAATTATGTTGTATACAAGGAGATGCATGGAACTCGCGATCACATAAGCCAGACTCAGAAAGAAAAATACCATGTTTGTTCCTATGTATGGAATCTTGACCATTAACAACAACAACAAAAACTATGAGCATAAAGCAAAGACTGTGAAGATATAAAGGTGACAGGTGAGGGTCTTTATTACAAGCAAAAACCTTTATGCATACACAAAGTAATGGTCTATAAATTCTTCCCTGCACAGGAATATGCCCTTTTACGCATGTCAGATCAGCATGGTTGTAAGTGGCATTTACATATAGATTACCATGTAACAGTTCCATCGGGAACAGCATTTCCCTCCCTGCACCTGGATGCAGGGAGGGATACAGGGTTAGGATCATTGGAGGACATCTTTCTACAAGTTCTTCACTTCTGCAGAACTTTTCCTCTTCAACATTTTATCCTTAGGACCTGATCTTAGCCAGTCCACTTTTTGCCCTGTTTTGATATGATGCCTCTTCTGTTGTTCCAACAACTTAGATTCAAACTCCAGCTCCACCATCAACCTGAAGTGTAGAATTCATCAGGTCCATATTGTCTGCTGACTTTGCCATATTTTCTTATGTGACAGTAGTCATATAAAATACCTAAAGGGGCATCATCTTCAGAGTTGTTGGGAAGATTAAATGAGGTAATATAAATGAAGCAATTAAATAAAGCATATCTGTGCCATATTGCACTTAGAATTTAGTAAGCATCAGCATAGTTGGGATGGGTATTTTATTTTCGTTGTTGTGGTAGGAATGCAGGTTGCTTTGGAATAACTAGGATCATGTTCTTTTTATCCACCATTTATATTCAGCTTTTTGCAAAATACAAACACACACAAACATACAAGATATGTATTTGTTGCCCTATTAAATAAATGATTGGCATATCTAATTGATATCAAAACTGTTGAGATTTTTAATGACTGATGAATTTATCATTGATAAAGATGGAAGGCAGAGCCGTGTAAAATAAATTCAGGAACCAAAAATACCTTTTGTCACTGATGTGGCCTTAGGCTAAGTCCACACAGGGAGAGGTATTTGAACAGTTATAGATAGCAACCTAAATCAGGTCATGAAGCAACAATGTTCCAGAGACTTAGATAATACAAGAATTTTCTTCACTTTAAATGTCCTAATTTATACTGCTATAAAAATATTGTGTGGCATAAACTTTTAAAATATACTACATCTGCTCAGTGCTGGTGGCTCATGCCTGTAATGCTAGCAACTCAGGAGGCTGAGATCTGAGGATCAGGGTTTGAAGCCAGCCTGGGCAGAAAAGTCCCTGTGAAACTCTTATCTCCAATTAACCATTCCAAAATTGGAAGTGGAGCTGTGGCTCAAAGTGGTAGAGCACTAGCCTCAGGAACAGCACCCAGGCCCTGAGATCCAGCTCTACAACTGACTATATACTAGAGATAGATAGATAGATAGATAGATAGATAGATAGATAGATAGATAGATAGATAGATAGATAGATAGATAGAGATAGATAGATAGATAGATAGATAGATAGATAGATAGATAGATAGATAGATAGACAGACAGACAGAGATAGAGATATATCTCCCCCAGGATTCCTGCAGAGAAAAGGTTATATTCACTAATTTAGTAAATTTCCAGATTGTCTGAAATAAAGGCTATGTAAGCATGTTATAAGAAAGCCTAAAAGGAGCTAAAGGGTATGTCTAAAAGGATAAAGGCTGGGAAAGGTTTCTGGGTAGCCAGAGGAGAGCTGTGGCGTGGAACACCTGGCCAAGTAGGTAGACATGGAGTCAGCCAGGAAGAGAAAATCTGGAAGGAGCACAGTGACTGTCTCCTCCTCACACGTGTTCTCTCCCCTCTTCCTCCAAAGGGTCTCTTTAATAACAAACACACAAAAAAGATGGGGTTTATACAATTCTCTCCCTTGTGAAGTGGCTATTACTGCTTTTTGCTAAAGCAAGCCCAGGTGGTGTTCACAGCATATCAGGCTCATTCACTGGCTCTCCAAATGGGCTTCTGTTTCTCTAGGGCTGTGTTTACCTGAGGTGGTTGTTGTTGTTGTTGTTTTTGACCCCAGCATGAGTAAAAGTACAGGCATGTGCCTCTGGTACCATCTCAATCAGTTCCCTAAACGAGGCCAAAACTCCATACCACTTCCAGTCACTAACATTTCCCAAACACCAAAACCTGCACACACGCACAAGAAAAGCCATTGAGAAGAGAAGAAAGAATTAAACCTAGACAGATCAGTTCCATAAATACAGAGTAGGGTGAGGAGACTGAAGAGTAAAATTGGGAGGGCAAAGAAAAGGCATACAGTCCATTGAAGTCTCTTCCTCAGGATTAATTGTCTTCAGGATTTCTCAGACCCTTTTCTCTATGCTTCTCTTAACGGACGCACAGTGTTACCCTTGCTCCAATTACAATAACGCTGGTCACTCATAAATACTGAGGGGCAAATCCATTTTATCTCAAGCCTCAAGTTCAGGTCACCTGACAAAAATGTTGGTTGGGTTAGTAGACACCATAAATACCACCTCCTTAACCCTCCAATGGTAGGACTCAAATTGTAGAATCTAATGATTTGGAAGTCTCATCTATTCTACCATGTTAATGGGCCAGATAAACTAGTAAAGACTTTGACAAATATGACGGCCTGAACAAAAAGACAAAGCAAATACTCTCACACTCATGGATAAACCTAGCCATATTCCTTTCCACTAGTAATTAGCACGTTTAGAGCACTATGGAGTTTTATTTATTTATTTATTGAGGTCGGCCCTGGGGCTTGAACACTGGGCTTGGGCGCTGTCCCTGAGCTCTTCAGCTCAAGGCTAACGCTCTACTACTTGAACCACAGTGCCATTACCCACTATGAAGTTTTAAACACCAGATTCAGAAGCAAATCCACATAGACTGCACCCAATTAGATCATACATCCTATCTCTATATGGCAAAGCTTTGGACTAAGTTCATATTCCTTCTATGGGGAGCAAAGGTAATTTTCCTTTTTCATAACTCAAAGGCGACTTCGAGAACCCATTGCTCTCAAAATTGGTTCATACAATTTTATTATTTTTTCCCCATAAAACGGGATTCTAAATAAAGTTCTCAGTCTATAAATGAACTCAGAGAGTGTGCAGGTGGGCTTGCCCTGGCTAAGAGACACAGCTGTGCCTACCAAACACAAAATATGGTATTTAATTTTGGAAAATTGCTAACGGCAGGCAAGACGATACGAGGGAAAGTCACCTCCAACTGTCAGTCAGGAAGAAACAAAGATAGCGTGAACAGGAGTGTTGTGTTTCTATTTTATTTTATTATATTTTCAATCCGAACGTTTCCTGGCTGGAGTTGCATTCAGTGCCCTTTCAGAACCACTGAACAATGAAATGGGTACTGCTTTGCCAAGCACATACAGCTGTGTATCTGTTTGCCTGCCTGGGGTGCTGTGGCATATTAGAGTTTAGGGGAAAATGAGGTTAGAGAAGTAGAGACTACAGGTAGTGTCAGCTCATCCATTATAGACTCATCCTGCTGATCAGCATGCATTGCTGAAAACCTTCATATTAGAATGCAATCCTCCAGTCTTTTTCACTCTTACTCCCTATTTTTTTCACCCTTTCTCTTGGCATTTTCCAAGCCAGAGTGTTTTACCATGGTGCAATTATGCTTTTGGCAACTCTAGGCCATGGTTACTTATGGAAATTGCACAATGGCACTGAACAGCCTACTTGCTTATCAATACATGCAGTTGAAAAGTTATCTGATGATTCAGAGGCAGTCAGATAAATCTCCTATTTTTATCTCATTTATTTATTTTTTAGTGTTTGCGAGATTCATAGCTCCACTCCACATGTAGAGGTTTCGTTTCTCCCCCAAGTAAAAATTTATGGAGTTTTACTGTGGAGAAGCAGATATCCAGGTTCTTGAATTCAATGGTGGACCAGAGTGGATTCAAAGGCTCTTCCAATCTCACTGCTGTCATCTATCAGTGTTCATAACCACTGACTCTGTAGCACATCAGTAATTAAGGCTGCAACATCACAGAAGCAGACAACTGGTCCTGGGTGGAGAACTCTGCTTTGTATTACAATCACCTTCTCATCTTAACTAAGTGTCAGGTCTCTCATCAAAAACATTTTCTACAATGGGATGGCCATACATTCTATTTAAGCAATTCATTTTTACTAATTTCTTCAGGCCTCTGTGTCTTTTATTCTTTGATGGTATCATTATATCAATAAAGACTCAATTGCCCTTCTAAATAAATTGATTTCTCATTCTTTCTTTCTTCATCCCCCCTCCCAATACCAAAAACTGAGCCAAATTTAAACTGGTTATCTATATTAAGTCCAGGAAACACAATAAATACATGTTCATCACAAAGATTTTACCTAAACATGGCATCCCAAGGTTTTTAAAAACTATAGTTCCCTGCTGGGTGCCAAAGACTCATGACTCTAATTCTTGCTACTCAAAAGGCTAAGATCTGTGTTCAGCCATTCAAGGTCAGTATAGGAAAGCCTATGAGATTCTTAACCTCATAATTACATACACACACACACACACACACACACACACACACACACACACACACACACACACACACACAGCCACAAACTGAGTGGTAGAGTGCAATCCTTAAGGGATAAAGAAAAGGAACAGCTCGGAAGGCTTCAGTTCATGCTCCACTATGGGACAAAAACTACATAAATAAATAAATACAAATTCAAAACTACGTAAGTATGTATGTATATGTGTGGATATATATATATATATATATGTATATATCATAGTCCTATGAAGATAACTTTCAAAATGTCAACTGTATTCACAACCATGAATAATATAGGAGGGCTATTCCCGATGAGAATAATAAGAGAAAAATGTTTCATAGATGCTATTTAGGAAAAACCAGAATGATTTGTTTATTTCCACCAAAAGGGGATGAAGCCTTTCATATGGACTATCCCTCAGGTCTCCTTAGGGGGAATAAAATTCATTACCACCTGCCAGTTGATAAAATCTAATAAATGCCTGATACAGCATATACTTTTCCAGAGATCTCATTGGCATTTAGAAAAGTATTTAAAATGAAGGCAGAGAAGTTTCATCTGCACAAAGGGATAAAGGCAGGATGCTCTTGATGTTTCCTTCTCATAGAAGACATATCAGAAATATTAAAGTGTGCAAAATTTCTTTCTACAGTAATAGTTTTAATAATGACTTTGATTCCACCAACAAGATTCACCTTTAAAACCCAGTATCAAACCAGGAGCTGGTGGCTCATGCCTGTAATCCTAGCTACTCAGGAAGCTGGGATTTGAGGATTGTGGTTCAAAGCCAGCTTGAGCAGCAAAGATGGTGAGACTTGTATCTCCAATAAACTACTCCCCTACCTACCCACCCTCCCCCTCCCCCGCAATAAAAAAATCTGGAAGCAGAGCTCTGACTCAAGTGGTAGAACATTAGCTTTGAGCCAAAGAAACAAGGACAGTGCCCAGGCTCATTCTCCAGGACTGGTTCACCCACACATACAAAAATAAAAGTACAGATGAAACTCCAGTGTCAATTTTATTTACAACCATTCAGCACTGTTTTTCAAGAGAAGATAGATGAATACTTGCCATGACTCATGCCTTTCTACTTCTATTATTTTTTCAACAGATGGTTACAATTCAGAAGACAAATAAAATAGAAAATGCATTTGAAAGCTGTCTTACCAGTAAGGTTTCAGTGAACACAAATTTAGAATTGGAATCAAGTTTCAATTTCCCTAGAACTACATGGAAACCAGGGCATGAGCTGATTCAAAAAGTCCAATGAGTGGTGTACATAAGAGATTCACACAGCTGAACTTCTGTATACAATTCACTATGTGCATTTCTTTGCCGATGGACTAGATAGAACATAAGACTCTTTCTATTAAAAATAATGAAAACAAAGAGAACTGAGAAGTTATCTCAAGTAGTAGAGCACTTGCCTAGCAATACAAGATCCTGAGTTCAAATTTCAGTTAAAAGAAAAAAAAGAATGCACATCATCTGCATACTTTTATCAATTCAAAACAATGGTTTCTTCTACTTGTAATTTTACATATCACTCTATCCTCAGGGTAATCAACAACATTATTTTATTTTAAAATAAAAGACAGAAATTTCCGGTTTAGAGATTACACCAAAAAAAAAAGCTATTTAGTGATCAAAACAACTGGAAGTTTGCAGCACTAATATTTATGCTGTAATTGCTAACTCCAACCTGTCTATTAATGGGGACATAGGAGGTTTTTAAAACTGTGTAAGTCAACATAAACAACATTTAACTTATCATCAATAACAAATTTTATAATGTTTATAATTAAATAGCTACTATTCCTTTTTCTTCATATTCCCTCATGCTATGCAGTGGCACTATTTGTGATATGACATGATACATCATATGATACTTCATAATAACTGATTAAGGAAAAGCAAGAATCATGTACCATGTCTCCCAATGGATACATTATACATACAAATACTCTCATTCTACTGATCTATGTAAGGTGACAGTGTTCTAGTAACTAGATCAGATGGGCCGCAAAGTCTTGTTCAGCCACCATGATTCTTGAAGGAAATGACTTTTGTCCATACCTTTAAAGAAAGAGGGAGTTTTGAGGAAGGATGGCATAGTTTAACAACAGGAAGTAAAATCATTCAGATGGCTTTTACAATATAAAAATCTTTCTATTTCCAAGAGAAGGGAGGAGATAGTACCTGGACAATGAATGTATCAACATCTCAGTATCTCAGAGACTATAATAGTTCTGTATCTCACTCAGTACTCACATACTCAGAATAGCTCAGTATCTCAGCCTTGGGTAACCACTAAGCTTCAGTTTCTACATCTTCCAAATGGGAACAACCGTGGTAGCAACCTTCTCAGATAGTGCTTTGGACATTTATTATTGGAAGGCTGAGTTCACAGTGCTGCTTCCACGGTGACCACTGCAAGTAACACTTCTGATATTATTCGTGTTCCTAGATAGGAGTTCTAACTGGTGACCCATTTGTGCTACTTGCTTCTACTTTGACAGCATTCCTGCAAATTCTCATTTCTTCCTATTCCTACCTTTGCTAGTTTATCCTGAAAACCACTGTCTAAATGATTCCTTGTTTTGCTTTGAACTCTAAGCAAATACTTTATTGTAATGTATACACAGAAAGCCATACTTTTAAATTAAATGTTTCTCAACTGAGGATTCCAACCCATAGAAGATGGGTGAAGACATTTTGGTTACATTTGGTTACATAGTGATACAGAACATTGTGCACAATTGGTGATTGAGGCCTGGTCTTCATGATTTAAACCTTAAATGTTTTCCAGTGCAGAACTACTGAGAGCAAAGGCCTTCAAGTTCTGACTGAATCATGAGGGCTTTGAGCTCAGGAACAGTTTAATCCATTTGTGAATTCTGAACTTAAGGGTAAATTGGAAGGTGGTAAAAACTTCAGGAGGAGAGAGCTAGGAGGATGGACTAGGCATTGGAATATATTTAGTCCCCTGGTCCTTATTTTCATATTCTCTTTTTTCCTCCTTTCTTCCACCTTTCTCTCCTCCTTTCCATTACCTTCTCAATGCTGTGACTATCTTGCCTTTCCACCTTTCCTTCTACCTTTTTCACCCTGTCTTTACAGCTATCTACATCTTCCTCTCTCCCATTCTTTCTCTCACTCTTTCCCTTGCCCTCTCTCCCTTTCTCCCTTACCATCTTTCTCCCTTCCTTCCTCTTCTTTCCTCTCTCCCTTATTCTCATTCTGCCCATTATATTCTACCATTTTTTCCCTCTTACTCCCTCCCTCTCCCTTCACCATTTCCTGGCCAGATTTTCTCTCCTCTGGATGTACTTCATGATAAGTTCGCAGGAGGACCTCCATCACAAGTCTAAAAGCCTTGGGCCCAAGAGACCAAGAACCAAAATCCCTGGAAACAAGAGCCCACATAAAGCTTTGTTCCCTTTAAGTTGTTTCACTTCGGTATTTTGTCACATTGATGCAATGCTAATATAGTATTTATGAATAACATTCTAGACTCCCACAACCAACAAAGCAGCAGAATGCTGAAGTTGGGAAATTCTGCAGCAAACTATAAATTCTAAAATGAGCATATAGTCTTTAATCTGCCTCAGAGAATATCTGAAACCTCTTAGCTGCCCTTCACCATGAAAAATTCCTTCAGCTTACTTTTATACATAAGAATATATGATGAGCCAGGCACCTGTGGCTCACACCTGTAATCATAGTTACTCAGGAGGCTGAGATCTGAGGATCATAATTCCAAGCCAGACCAGGCAGAAAAGTCCCCATAAGACTCTTTCTAGTTAACCACTCAAACCGGAAGTGTGGCTCAAAATGGTACAGAGTGCATAAGAGCTCTGGGACAGCATACAGGCCCTGAGTTCAAGCCCCACAACCAACAGAGAGAGAGAGACAGACAGAAGAGAGAGAGAGAGAGAGAGAGAGAGAGAGAGAGAGAGAGAGAGAGAGAGAGAGAGAGAGAGAGAGAGAGAGAGAGAGAGAGAGAGAGTATTGGACGCCAGTGTTTTACACTTTGATTCTAGCTATTCAGGAGTTCAGGAGGCTGTGATCTGAGGATTGTGGTTCAAAGCCAGCCAAGGCAGGAAAGTCCATGGGCTTCTCATCTCCTACTAAAAAAGAAAAAAAAAAAACTGGAAGTGGAGCTGTGGTTCAAGTGGTAGATTACTAGCCTTGAGCAAAATCAATCAATCAATCAATCAATCAATCAATCAATAGCTCAGAGACAGCACTCATACCCTGAGTTCAAGTCCCAGAACAACCACACACACACACACACGCACACACGCACACACACACTCACGTGTGTGTGTGCGTGTGTGCGTGTGTGTGTGTGTGAGTGTGTGTGTGTGCGTGTGTAGTACATCTCACATTTGGAGCAAAATCAGCCATTACTACCAAACCTAAACATTGCTGCATGAAGACAGAACACCGATTGATGATCTACTAAGAAACTACTCAGTTCTGATCTGTGATTTTATATTCAAAATCTTCATATTTTCTCCACTGCCCATGAATGGAATCTTTGCTGCTCAGAAATGCTCCAGGCCAGCCACAGCCTGTTTCCTTTGACGATGCAATTCTATTTCTCATTGTTTCCTGGAAATCATGTCTACTCCAGATAACATAGCTTGTTATTATCCTGATTTTATTGAGCAGCTTCTCAATTTATCTACTTCATTTAGCTCAAATAAGAACAAATACAATAGGTACAGAGATCCTCAGATGAAATGCTCTTGTATTAAACATTTAGCCTCAACTCACAAATATTTTTTTTAATCAGTAATCTAGATTGGCCCTATTTAGTTCAAATTAGATCCGATGAGCATAGAAGTAGACTAAAGAAGAATGAGAATAGACTAAAGAGAGACATGAGTGTTCCCTTCACTTGGCAACACAAACCTTAGGAGAAATGCCTATGATCCAAAACCAGAAAACAAAACACAAAAAACAAAAGAACAAAAACATATATCTACCCTACCCCCAAACATAATAAAAGAAATTACTTGATAAACTTCATCGCATAGGAAAAACTACAAGTATAAATGTCCCTCTTGCTATGTAAACAATAATACAATGACGAAATCTTGGTGACAGTGCAGTCAGTAAGAGAAAGATTCAGGTGTGTGAGTCAGCCCATTTGATTTCAGAGCCTGTGTTCCTTTCCATACACCAAGGAGAACCACGGATTCCATTATTACTACATAACAAATAAGTCTAGTGAATTTTGTGTTAAAATTGGGCAGGTGTAAATGTATTGCCAAATGAAAAGTCAGACAAGGTTAACAATTAAACACTAATATTTTAGACTGTTGTCAAAACATAGATAAGGCACTGTTTGATATGATTTTTGCGCATTTAAATATTAGCTCTGAGATTTAGATCATTGTTATTCCAGATCATAAACAAACAAAAAATACCCATCATAAATAACAATAGAAAACTTCATTGTCCCAAATAACACAACTAAGTAATGGGAAATCAAAGTTAAGACCCAGGCAAAATGATGACAGTATACTGTGCATTTAACAAAGATTTGTCCTCTGGTAAATCTGTGGGGATAAGGAAAAGATCCATTTATTATGAAATTATATGAGACCACTTTAATTTAAAAATGCATGTATGAATATACATACATACAACATGGATGAGTATATGTATATATGCATATGTCGACATGTGTCATCTACAGAAGTGTATGAACATTTAATCTTTAAAATATTCAGGACTGAGAATTCATGGCTGATGGTAATTTTTTTTTCTTAGAACTCATGACTGCTGGATATTGTTGTGGGGTATTTTTTTTGTTTTTTTTTCCCCTTTGCACAGAAAAATTGCCTGCTGGTACCTCTCCTTTTGTCAGACACTGATAAGAGTTGGACAATCTTGTAGTCAAAACATCTCACTAAAAAGCTTCTTTGGCGCTAAAGCCTATCATGGAGTGTGTTTGGTTTCCTGGCTGCCTTATTTGTTTACAACAATGCTCTTAAAATTGTCTCTGCCATCTGTGTGAGGTCTAGTTCCTTGAATAAGAATGAGATATTAAAATGCCATCCAGATGTCTACATGCATGCCTGCATTTGCATATTATGCAAATGATCACAAAGCTTTTTTTTCCTTCTTAAACAAAAATATTTCTAGATGGAGTGCAAGAAAGTAAATATGTGGAGGCAAAAGAAAACTTTTGAAAGGTAAATGAAACGGGATTCATCAGATTTGCATTGCTGATCTTATAACAATATCTTATAAATCCATGGCTTGACAACATTTTTGTGTCTATCATTTTGCAAAGTTAACATAGACACCAATAACGCAGCAAAAATCATCTTTAAAGAGAAAAAAATGTGAATTCAGGATACACTCCTTTTTAATGAATTAAATTATCTGTTAGAAAATTAAGAACAAAACATATTCCTTCATTTTGTGTCACCAACTTATATGTGTCAAATATCATTTTTTGAAGTGCTATATTGATTCTCTGTTATAATAATAAATAGATAAAATTCTAAGCTCAGCATGATAGTGCACACTTGTAATCCCAGTTCTAGGAAAGCTGATGTTAAGATTTTGAGTTAGAGGCTAGCTTGGGCTACAGAAGAAGTTTGGGACCAGACTGAGCTATATATTGAGACTCTGCCTCCACCAAATAAACAAATGAACAAATATAAGTCAAATATTATATCAGATGGTTTTATTTCTTAAAAATTTAAATGATGACACAAAATGATTTCATGTACATGGGTATATAAAATATAGGGCATTGAAAATCTTATTTTATCTATTGTAAGAATTTTCATAAAAATATGGCATGTTGACATTCATATAATTAGCTGTCTTAGATTTCAGGAATAGTTACAACTTGTGAAAAAAACATTATCTGATTCATTCTATAATCATTCTGGAATTAACCTCATTTTTCCCCTAATCTCTATGATCTATTTATAAATTTATAAAGTCTGAATATATTTTCTTGAGAAAGGTGAAATAAAGTTTTCAGCTCCATATGTATGAATTCAAATTCAAAGGTCTTCTCCCCCCTCATGACTTAGAAACCAGAGTAACAGCCATTATTTTAGAAAATATCTGGGAAATCTCAAACAATTTTCCTGAAACCAGTACTTCAATTACAAGTCCCAGTCAACAAGAGTATTACAAGTATTTAAACAACATGTATCAGAACTTAAATCACAATATTTATAATGAATTCTTTTTTATATCTGTTTTTATTGTAAAAATTGTAAAAATTTATTGTAAAAATATTGTACAGGTTACAGCTACATGCGTAAGGTAATGAGTACATTTCCTATCAAGCATTTTCCTTTGTTTTTCCCCTACAATCCCTTCCCTCCCCATCTCCCCAACTCTTCCCTTCCCCTTCTACCCCCAAGTTGTGAAGTTCATTTTCAACACAGTGTCGTGTACATCTCATACAATGAATTCTGAGCTAGGTCCCAAAGGTAAGTAATGCATTATCATTATTGAAGACCTTGAATATAGTGGATATTTTAAAATATGATCAGAAAAACAAAACCTTTTTAGGTACATCTTACCTCTTTGTTAGCTATTAATAATAGACTTTCTCCTTCTATCAGTATGTTGATTGAGTAAGCAGAATGTAAACAGCTATTACAAGTCAATGGTAAGGGTGAAGGCCTCTCTCAGAGTTTCCCATCAAATTTTTTAATCAGAGTTGTGGCATGGCACTATTAAAATAAATTTAAAAGGTAAAGCAATACAGATGAGAATGTGGAAGCTGGATGAAGAAAGACTTCTGAAAGGAGGGAAGAATGGTTTCAAATACAAGACGGAAATACCATTGTTTGCTGCTGTACAATGAATCAACTAAGCTTTCTGTCTTCTTTGTTCTCTTCCAATTAAACCAGGTTGAGGCGGTCAAAGACAAAATGAAGATAAGAATCTAGCAGATTCAGTCCAGGAAACACTGGCTCAAAAGAACTAGATGATCCAGGCACTCTTTCAACCCACACACTTTTTGCTGATAAATTGTTCCTGTATTCTACTGGTCTCATATCCGGACTTCAATCTGAATGCTACACTATCCCTCCTGCACTTTTTAGATACAAATAGCCACTACCAATGGCAAGCAGCCAGGGTGCTAAATACTTCCCAATTACAACAGGAAGGACGACGTATGTCACTACAAACAGATTGTCTTTCTTTTTTTAACAACAAAAAAATTCCAAAAAATTCCAACCTCAATCCAGAAGTCAAGAAAAACACAGAGAAGGCATTTCCTGTTGCACATTTATCTCTTCCAAGATTGAAATTACTGAATTTGTAGAGTAGACCTACTAAATAAATGTACTGCTGACAACACATGACCAAATCACCCCCAAAGGTATAACAATATCTTTTATTCAGGAGCTACTATATCTGTTGATCTAAAGATTCAGGAAAATTATTTGTGAGGGAAGTTTGTGTATTTCATCATTGGAGGGAATTAGCAAATGGACAATATAGGTTTGTCAATTTTTGTATTCTGTATGTAAATTTGGCCTTCAAATAGTTCAGATTCTGTGATCTGATAGCACCTAAGGGTGTAAAAGAGCTTAGTATACTCTCTAGTTGCTATTTCAGGTGATATTATCTGAAGAAGCAAATAAAGATGCAATACTAAAAAGTCAAACCCATTCCTTACAAAGGAATTTAATGCAAAATACTTTTACTATTTACACAATTATTAATAGCAATATTTATTATACTTTTTGTCATCATGGTTGCTTTTGTACTGGTACTGGGGATTTAACTTAGAACCTGAGCATTGCCTCTTAACATTTTTGCTCAAGGCTAGTACTCAACCACTTGAGTCAGATTCTCCACTTCTGACCTATTGATGGTTAAGTACAGATAAGAGTCTTAACATCTTTCCTGCCTGGGCTGGCTTCAAATTACAATCCTCAGATCTGAGTTTCTAAGTAGCTAGGATTACAGGTGGGAGTCACAAATACATAGTTTTATTTAAGTTCTAGAAGGTTCCAATCATATCATGGCTGATAGTTAAGCTATGTGCTGTTCCTCTTTTGTACTGAAAGAAAAATAGCCATTTTCCTCTTAGTTTTCTCAGCTTTTCATTTCATTCTCCAATGCATCAGATAGCAAAATTAGAATTTCACTGGTGCTACTCTACTGATTATTCATTTATACCTAAAGACAAGTAGGTAACTACATAGGATTTAAAAAATTTATATTCCCTGGCCCAATCCCAACTTAGTATGCCTTGCTTTTATAGTTTGTCATCAAATACTTGAAATTCTTCTCTATCTGTACTTAACAATGCTTCTGCCCTCTTTGCTTTTGCTTATGGGTTTCTGACTTCTGGAAATAAATCTGTCTTTAAATCTTCCTATCTTCTCCATTCTTCAAGCAAACTAACACAGTGCCATCTAGTGGGCAATATCCCCATCTCTTACCAAGATTTCACCCACAAAAGCTTCCTTCTATTCCAGGGAGTAAGACTATGTACTTTAAATTCAAGTGAAGTGGACCTATAAGGAAAATTACACAAATATGGCTTATGGATTTTCATAAACCAAACACACAGCACAAAATGTATATCAACAGAATACTACAAAAGCTCAGTGTTCCTTCAAGCTCCAGCCAGTAACTACATCTCCTAAGAGTAATTATTTTCTGACTTTTGACAGCACAGATATATTCTACTCTCTATATGGCAAAAAATGGAATCACACAATATATTCCTCTTTTGTGTCTTGCTTCTCTATCTCTCAATATTTTTGGGAGCCAATCAGATTGTTGTACCTGGTTGTGATTTTATTTATTCTCATGTCTACAAATCAATCAATGCAGGTCTAACACCACTAAGTAATTCACTCTACTACTGATGAACGTTTGAATAAATCCAGCCACCATGTGAGCACATATATATATATAGATATATATATATCTTGATTTCTTATTTGTATCTTGCTATATTTCATAATGCTTCTTCAGCCACACCAGAAAATAAACATCTTTATGATGACATCTCTCCTGGATATTTTCTTAGCACCTTACCTAGCGGCAACCATGTAATAAATATGAGTAACCATAACTTGAATACATTAATGCCATAAAATCCACTGGATAATGTCATCTTACTTAAAATGAAACATTTTCTTATTATGGCTAATACTCTACAATCTAGATCACTGTTGAACTAACGGAATCAATCCACGTATTTCATGGAGTTGCTGGCTGGTTTTTCAGGTTGACCCTGAGGAAGGTCAGTCATGTTATTCTAATCATTGCATTCTTCAAACCCGAGGAACAGAGTTAAGGTGATGAAAAATTGCAAAGAAATGCCTGTATATTACCTAGTAAGTACTTTAGCGAGTCACAATTAAGATAATATAGAGTATCCCTACCGCAAAAGTCCACATACTTTTCTAAAATGAACAGTTCTCCCCGTCGACAGAGCTGATTCTTATTCCCTCGAGGCTAATAAAGTCAATGTACGATTCCCACTAAAACAGAGATTTGTGTATCTCCACACTGCTCAAGAAACCCAAGAGAGATACTGTAAATTTTCCTACTCACAAAGGAAAAATGGGCAATGAATTTCGCACATTCTCACACCAGATTCACACATGCTTTAAAAATGTTCAAGGGCAGCTAGTCCTTATTTATAGAAAGTCACTCAACACCAGACCTAAATGTCCTGAAATCTTAAATTTATGCCCAGATTTTTGACCATTCATTATCACTGCTGTAGTTACAGGTGCTGTAAGGGCCCAGATAAATTCACACGGGGATGGCGCATAAACCAGAGCTCTTTAGCTTTTTCTGTATAGCCACCAATATGTCCATTTGATGCCAGATGCTTCTACTGATGTTAAGTGAAGCTAAATACTCTTGCCAATCAATTCTCCCTTCCTGTGTTCTTTCCTGAATGTCGACAAACTTGATTTTCTCTTAACCATCACTTCTGCTGGTAAAAAAAAAAAAAAAAAAAAAAAAAAAAAAAAGGATTCTGAAAAGCAAGCCAATGCTTTGATGTGAAAAGTCACGCACAAAAGTTCAGAGGTTTCATCTTGCAAAACCAAAGAGGACCTGTCAAATTGCATAGCAACAGCTTGGCTTTTGATAATAAATTAAAGTCATGTAATTTCACACTTACCCAGCAGGCCAATTATACATATATGTGTGTATATATATTCATATATATATATATATATATACATACAGATATATACACATGGATAACTTTAAAATACTAAAAGTTACCTTCTGCCTTATTTCAACATTTTTTTCAGGGCAAAGATGTTGGTGGAAATTTGGATTTTCTCTTCCTACTAGCAATTCTGTACAATTTTAAGTAAGCACGTGGTACCTCTCATGCTTGCTTACTTCCTCTGACAATGCATCCAATTCCCTCATTTTCTGTAAGAACTGCAGACTTTTAAAAAGCTTTACTTTGTAGCTTCCTTACAGCATGCTCTCTATGCATCTATATATGTATAAGAGATCCATACTTAAACACATGCAAAATATCAAAGGAAAACAAAATGCAAAAGGAAACACTTTTTAAATGATAAAGAAAAAAATCCATGAAGGACCTAAAATTAAACTTACTACTCTTTCATGCACAATGATTCAATCCAATGATCCCAGTGAAGCACTTGGGAATAAAGAAAATAAGAAGGTCTCAAGATCAGCCCTAATTGCTTGTTTGGCTCATACATTCAGACTCCAACCTTTTGAAAGTATTCACAGGTCATCTCTCTCATAGACCAATTGTGTGTGTGTGTGTGTATGAGTGTGTGTGTGTGCGTGTATGTGTGTGTGTGTGCGTGTGTGTGTGCGCGCGCTTTCAGCATAGAAGAAATCTTATTTCAATCTGACATTGAACTTTGTGTTTATACAAATTTGATAACTCCTGTGTTTCCTAAACTATCTTGTCCACAAACTCAGCAAGTCTTTTGACCATTGGTCTAAGAATGAGTACTTCTGCCTTTACCTGGAAAAAGAGAGGAATAAGAATCACCGTCTTTGTTGTTGGAACATGGTATAGTGACACTCAATTTTATCCTAAGACATAATTTGAATCTACTGCAATAGTAGAAGGAAATGTCATGACTCAACTTGGTAATATTCTCATATATTTCTTCCCAGAAGAGTCGACATGTTATCTAGTTAATGTGTGTTGAAAGCTTACTCGGGACCAGTTAATAGTCTAGAAGTTTGACATCCCCTTTTTCTTTAATGCCTTTTCAACCTTTCCCCTGCCATATCTTCTAGTCCTCTGTGTGTGTGTGTGTGTGTGTGTGTTTTCTTTTAAACTCTAGTCAGTTGGTGATAGGGAGGTATGATCCAATAACATCTTGCTTTCCTCACAAAAAATGTCCAAAATGTTGCCCACACTATTGTATATTGTACCATTGCTAGAATAGAACCCTGCACAAACATCCTACTATCTATATGTAAAACTAGATAAGGGAGAAAGCAAAGCCCCTTCACAGGACTCATAAATACATGTAAATACACCTGCTCCGAGACACCTACCCTTAACCCTTGACAATGAGGATCATGGAACACAAGCCTGTTGGAATGGCCTTCCACTTCTCTGGATCACTCTTTCCCAGCCCCTCTCTTCAGGATGGCTACGCAGTTCCATCTGCACTCAATATAATAGCTAGCATAAGCTCCGCTTTAAGGACAATTCACATTAAACAGCTCTTCATAATGAACCAAGATGGAATGCTGTATTGTGTCTATTTTAAGATGAAGATATTTTTGCCCACACTGGTTAAGTAACTGGCTCAAGGTCATGCTGCAAGTAATGAGGACAAGAACCCATCCACCCCTGCCCCCAGCCTTGTGCTCAAGTCACTACAGTATTTTGCTTATCCAGTCATGTGAGAACCACAGAGAATGATTCTCTCTGAGGTGAGTGTGCAATGCTACCTGACATAGAATATAGGTAAGAAAGCCGAGTGATTAAGGACATGCCTGTAGACATACAACAGTCACTCTCATCTATACAATACTGCTTCTCCTTTTCTGCTGTGTAAATCCCTCCAAAGATGTGACACCCAGTTTAATAAAAGTCAACGCAACATCAAGTGTGCTAAAATCACCAGCAATTTTTTTTTTACATTTCACATCTTGATTCCACTGCCAAACAGAACACAGAGGAAGTCCAGCCTAGAAATCATCTATTTCTTGAGAACAAATTTTGACAACAGACTTATTCCTCCCTCCCCTTTGCGATTCACAACTATCCAATAACTTGGAGAAAAAAAATGTCTTCATGTAGAGCAACACCAACTATTTGAACAAATAAATCACATACTTATGTTTTAAACCATTATATTTGAAGTCAGGCATAGAGGTACATACCTGTAATCCCAGCACAAGGGAGGCTGAGACAGGAGAAGAACTGTTTCATACCACCATTGACCATACGCAGAAACACCGTATCAACTGTGAATAATCTGAAGCCTATTCAAGAAGAAGTCTTAAAACAGAGAACATATTTTTTAATACAGTCAGTAGTTTGTTATCCTAAATCCCACCTTGGACTTGAAATTCAGTACTGTATTGCAAAGCTATCTGTTAGCAACCAAGAATAACTTAATAGTGTCCCATGTCTCTGTTTCCATTTATTTTATTGTCAGAGAGTGACTAACATAATACCCCGGGGGCCAGAACCCTTTCAAGCAAGTAACATGTTGAAAAGGAATTTGCTTTCTGTGGTCACCAGACTGTCTCCTAAAGTAGTTAAAACACAACAGCTTTTGTTATAAAGCTGGATGGTACAAAATGATTGTATTTACAGTGTAAATCTAGGAACAGACACTGTACTCTATGAGATGTTTAAATGTAACTTTTAGGTGTGTGTGGGGGCGGGGGGGGGGGTTGAACTCAGACCAGGAAACTGTACCTGAAGCTTTTTCTATCAAGGTAGGTACTTGACTATTTCAGCACTTCTAGTGCTTCTGGATTTTGGGTGATTAATTACAGAAAGTCTTATGAACTTTCCTGCCCTGGATGGCTTCAGACCATGATCATCAGACCTCAGCCTCCTGAGTGGCTAGAATTACTGGTATGAGACAGTGGCCACCTAGCTTAGCTCTATATTTTTTAAAGATTGCTTGGATTTTTCCTTCTTAACTCCCCAACCCCCACCCCCATCAGGAAGATCTAAGTGCAGGATATCAGCCTAGCTTTGATGTCAGTATGCCTTGGTATGAATGAACCCAGAGTCTTCATGGTACCTAGGGAACCTCAGAATTAAGGGGTTCAAGGCCATCTCTCCCAAAGCCATGAGAATCTTGCTGCCAGCACTAGGTGCTGTTGTGTTTGCACCTGTTGGTTCCAACTTAAGGAAAGGTTAGTTTTCTACAGGCCAACAATGTCATTGTTGGGAGACTTTCCCCATCCATCTCCTCCCATCACACACGTGAAACTATCTGATATCAAAAGGCCATCGCTTCCTCCCTCCTAAGATCATCCCACAGGTTAATGACATGGACTCATTGAGAATTTAATGAGTTGTTATCCTGCTTTCCCCATTCTCCGATGAGAGAACAGGTGAATTATGTAAACTTCTCCTATTTCAACTTCTTCCTTTGCAAAAGGTCAGTCATGAAATCATAACTTTCCCACCCCGGGGTAGGTGCAAAGAATCAATGACATATTTATATTGTGCAATACAATTTCTAGAAAATAATAAGGCCCGATCTATTTCAGTATTGTCTTCCGGTGATTCAGGATTTGTATTTCAAACTACAGCGCACACCTAACTAATCTAAGTGATTTCCCTTGTAGCTCAAGAACTCATTTTCAATTTCTCCCTGCCTATAGGTTATTGGTTCAGGCTAAACACGCCCCATAAACCAGCTTTCTGCTCACTGCTTTAGAATTACTGTCCTTTCCATTTTATCACCTTGATTTTCTTTACTCAGATTTGACCATTTTTACCTTTTCACTCTTCTACCTTGTAGTTTCAATTCCCTTCTCCCATTTATTTGTGACTGAATCCTTCCATCACAATTCCTGCCTGAAGTTGACTTTAAGGATTCATTCTTACCATGAACATGAAGTATGCACCATGTGCAAAATAGATACAATGTTCTCATCTCGTTAATGTTCCAATTAGCTGTAATACCATCATCCTAAACCTCATATGTGAATATATGAGCATTTGCCGAATTATCAAGTCTTCTAAGAAGTCACATACCCTTAGATAAGGTTATCTGTCAAAAATCTATAGAGAAATATGGATCCAAAGACCAAACATCACCTCAATTTCTATCAATTTATTTTATTCTGACCTCTGAAATATGATGGCTTGCCTCTTATACTGATTAACAAACATGTGCAAACACATAAAAGGACCATCATTGCAAAGACATTATTGTAGAATTAGAAACATATGCAATAAAATAAAATAACTATTTGCCTGTTTATTAAGCACCTATGGCTTCTCTACATTCTGTTCACCATTCTTTGAAAATGGCTTAGACATCAATAGTTTTCCTCCTGTGGTGTTTACTAGCAAATGGTCAAAATTTTAACATAGGGACGAAATATGAAAACAAAAGTACTATATAACTTCTCATGAGTACTTTTCCTCAGCCTTCTCAACAAATGTCATAAACAGCATTACAGTATAAGAACTAAAACCTCCCTCATTCTTTCTGTCCATGCACATATATGCTTAACTGGGATCAACCTAAACTCTGAAAAAAATATATATATATAGTTTTTGTTTTTGTTTTGTTTTGTTGCTGGGCCTGGGCCTTGAACTATGTTACTACACTCCATCCTTGAGCTATTTGTTTTGGTCAAGGCTAGTGTTCTACCACTTGAACACAGTGCCACTTCCAATTATTTTTTAGGAGTTTCTTAGAGATGAGAGTCTCATGGACTCTACTGCCTTCAAACTGGCTTCAAACTACAATCCTCAGATCTCAGCTTATTGAGTAACAAGGATTATAGGTGTGAGTCAATGGTGTCTGGCAATACTCTGAATTTTTATGTAGCTTGATACTTTTGCCAAGGCATTAGATAAAGTTAACAACATCCGGCAATTAGAATGCTTCAAAATGCATAAAACTTCAGTTATAAATGAATTCAGCCAATTATTTGGTGATTACAATGTATCTTTTTTTGATTAGATAATAACTTTTCTTTGTGATGCGTATAATGAAGACACATTTAAAGTCAAGAGGAAGGAATTCACTGATTCACCTTAAATCACCTACTTCTTTAATATTGGAAGCAAGCTAAAATATTGAGTTGTACAAGTAATTTGTAGGTTAGAAAAGAAATAAATGCATGTTTTCACTCCAAGGAAAGCATTTATCATTACCTAAGATGCTACCTAGATTATAAAATAATGAATCTACATCTTTCCTGTTTGAATTGATTGGAAGGTTTCTAACTACGTGAACAGTATCTGCAAGATGTAATTGATCTTCCCTTTGAGTAAAATAAATTACAAAAAGGTGAAAACATGTTCAGTAATGCTAATCACTACCTCAGCTGCTTAGCAGAAAGCAATACAATGCCAGTCAGGCATTTGCGAGCAAGACCGCTGATGACCAAGAAAATTCACCAAATAATTCAACTAAAATCAACATAAATAATGCTTGGGCCTGAAGAAGAAATCAATTGATATTCTATATTTACCCTACCTACTTTTCATGCTGGTAAAAATCAACATGATCATGAGTAAATGTGTGTGTGTGTGTGTGCGCGCGCGCGCGTGTGTGTGTGTGTGTGTGTGTGTGTGTGTGTGTGTGTGTATGTATTCGAAATCATCAACAAGGAAGAAAATAGAAGAGCCAAGTCAGCCTGTTTAGAGAAATTCAACATGAAATAGACCTCCATAAAGAGGTGAAGCTTCCTTTTGATTGGGTTTAGACAAAATAAAGATGGAAACTAGAAAATAATCCACTGTGGCACAAAGATAGTATGATCACAGGCATGTTCAGACATGACAACTTAGTTTACTTCAAATGAAATGAAAAGGTAGATGAAAGAGTATATGCAGAGGGACAGAACTGGCAACACTCTACAGGGGGCTAAGGATGAGATAAATCTAGATCACAGCTCAATGCATGGCAGCTTTGGAAAAACCTTCATTTGCCTTTTCTCTTTTCATCCCATGAAATCATGTCCTAATTTCTTTCTGATTCCACTATTATTTATGTAATTCTGAGACTTAGATGCTGTCAGATTTAAAAATCAATGCATGCATTCATTTCATGAGAGCTTTTTTCATAAACCAATGAGAATAGTACATATTGTGTGAGAATATGAAATATAATTTTAACCTCATAAATGACAAAAAAAATGATATACTGTTATGTTTGTGTGAAACAGAATAGCAAAAAGCTATTTTAAGCTAGATGTGATGGCAGACCCATGTCATTTCAGCACTTAGACACTAACTCAGAAGGACTGAGAAATTAGTCCACTGCTTTAGCAAGCAGTGTCTCACACAAAAGAATATTTTAACAACCAGAGCTATCATAAAAATGAATATGTGCCACATAGGCAAAGAGTGCAGTCAACCACTGCTCTTCTACTCTCCTGATCCCTGGATTTGGAAGTGGTTCTCGCTTACTTAGTTTATGACACACAGGCAGGAGTAGCAACATGCCAACGCCAGGCCTATACCAAAAGAAGCCTAATATGCTGCCATTTACTTTCTCATATCTATGTCGCCATGATGTGAGAAATCTGGCCTGCCTGGTCTGTTTTGCCATGGACTGCTGCAGACATATGAGTTCTCTTCCCCAGCTGGCCCACAGATCAGAAGTGAGAAGCAGGACCACCTGTTCATGTTGCCCATAGCAACGTGTCCTAGTCAAATCATGGTTAATGACATTCCTAGAAGACACATAAGTAATAATGAATACATTATCATAGTCTTAAACTTCTGTCTTCTAGATATGTGTTACATAACAAGAATGTACAGCAACAATAGTAAAATACATAGACAATTCTAGCTTCATGTAACTAATCCATAACTTTTCTCTATTTCACAGAGTGCAGAGACACTTATCTTCTTTAGATTCACATGTGCAGTTATTTTTCTTATGTACCTACTAAGTACAGGCACTTGTGCCATGTGTTAGAAATATATTAACAAACACAAATAACAGTGTCTACGCAACTTCATGAGGGATAGAGATACAGGATAATGTTGAGGAAAGGCATATACCTCCTCCAGGAGTAGATTAAAAGTTTCAAACTGGCTTTGGTGACCAGTGAAGGAATGCTTGTCTACTTGACCTATTAGCCAAACCTAGGATACATGAAAAGGGACCTCCCTCTCTGCTTTACTGGCAGCAATGGTCTTGGGAATAGATTGACAATCCATCAGGTTGTATAAGGTTCTTCAACGAGCCTTTCCAAGTTATAGAAAGGGTGCAGAAGAGAAATGACTAAGGAGGTACAGCTTCTCTGTCATTCCCCACTCAAGAGGCAACCATCATGACAGACAAAGTATATGGACAACCTCAGCATTGGAGATCTCTAGTTCTGAGCTCTTGCTCCCCTTTATGTCTAGTTTCTTTAGGCACCCATTCTGAATTATTTGACTTGGCCCCATACTCTAAGATAACTGTATCTCATTTTGTTATTCAAAACACAGCTGCCTGAGCCAGTCCTAGCACCTAAAGGATTCCACTTACCTTGATCTAATGTAAACTTCTTGCAATTCCTTGAATTAACACCATGAGAGTCTCAGGTGGCTAGGTGGCCAGAGGGAAGACTACAGAAACAGCAATAGCTGTTTCATCTGTGAGACTGTTCAGAAGCTGGATAGGAAACTAGGAAAACATGCTTTGAGAGTAAAATTGAAAGTTGTAAATAGAAGGAAAAGTAGGTTTTAAAAATGGGAAGGAACATTTTTCATCGTTATTTGGAGCTGCAAGTACTTCAATACAGATAAATGACAAAATCTACGGCTTATGCCATGAGTTTGTGCTGGCTAAACAAAACAGAAATAAATCATCAGGATGGCAGAAATTATGCAAGTTCTTTATAAACAAGATCAAGGATTTGGAATTTCATCCTCAGACAATCCAACAAACTTTAAAAGACTGGGGAGATAGATCCACGTGTTCATGTACACACACACACACACACACACACACACACACACACACACACACACACACACACACACACACACACACACACACACACACACACACACACACACACACACACACACACACACACACACACACACACACACACACACACACACACACACACTACACATGCCTATTTGTAAGATGTCATTTTGACAAATGTTTCCTTGTCTGAAATATCAAAGAAGGAACTGAGTTACAGGAGCTCTTTTACACAATAATATTAACTATAAGAGTATTTCCATATTGCAGAAGTTAAAAGACATTAGTTTTGGCTAGACTAAGAACTCATGGACAGAGAGAAATCAATGCACTAGGAAAAAAAACACGTAGGAACGTAGTAACATCTACCTTCATTGGTGATCAATACATAGGGCTATAAAATAGTCTGAAAAATTAATATTAACTTGAATTTCTGGCTTATGGACTGGTTCAAAGATGGAAGAAGTGAGTTTGAAGTATCTTGGGAACCCTCAACTAGAAATCAGAAATCGTATCTCAGATAGGGAAGTATAGAGCTTAGACTTCTGAAAAGTCAAAGAAGGTAAAAACTTAATTACAAAAAATAAGTTCTTGTGAATCTATGAAAAATACATCAGTCATGTTGTGAAAGTCAAACTGAGATTTCAGGATCTGAGAAGTAGTAGATATAGGAGAAGCAGGAAGAGAAAGTATGGAAATATGTAAAATGTCTGCAATGGGAAAGGAAAATGATACAGAGAGATACAGGTAGAGGTGTAGAGGTGGAGGGAGAGGTAGAGATATAGATGTAGAAATAGAGATAGAGATAGAGACATTGGGAAATCCTTCAATTCCAGTCCTTAGGGGAGGACAATATTTTTATAGAGACAAATTTTCTGAGTCATCAACAGTTGTTTATAAGCCTAGATATTCAGGAAGCTGAGATTTGAGCAAAGACAGTCCAAGCAGAAAAATTCATGAGACTCTTATCGCCAATTAATCAGCAAAAAGCTGGAGGTGGAATTGTAGTTCAAGAGGTATTGTGCTCAATAACTGAGCAAAGCAACAAAGTGAAAGGTAGAAGTTGGAACTTGAACCTAAGCAGAAGCCAAAAGACCAAAAATGGAAAGAAGAAAAACAATTCTGGTAGCTTAAATGTACACCTCTAAAATATACATTCTGAATAAGGTTAGTTATTCATCCATGTGTAATTGCTACAGATTGCCCATATATAATTCCTAAAATCTAAATATATAATCTCATTTAAACATGATAATCTAATCATTTGGCATATATGAAAATGTTCTGGGAGTGTAGTTGTGGAGGTGGGAGGGAAAGGATGGTAGGGGAAAAACAAAGAAGGTGGCAACAATGCTTGATAGGAAATGTACTCATTACTTTGCTCATGTAAATGTAACCCCTCTGTACAGTTTTTTACAATAAAAAACATATTAAAAAAGAAATTTTTTCATTAAAAGAATACTATTTTTATTGTGAAAACCTACGGAAATCTTATTCTGAAACAATTTTTGGCTCAAAGTATCCTGGAAATGAAATAATAAATATCTTGATACAGAAGCCTACTCTTATGAAACTTTGTTTATTGGTTCCCAGTGTTAATTTCATCTTGAAGAGCTAACTGGCTCTCATGAAAGCTTACTTTCTATCAAATACATAGAGGCAAATTTTGTATACATTCATGCCAATTGCTAGGACATAGATGCATAGTACAAAATTGTCCTTTAGTGGTTTCAAATCCAATTAACTGTCTGAAATGTATTGCATTGGATTGAAACCTTTCCAGAAATCTGAATCTAGTCATTACCCTTTCTCTTCCCAATCAATATTCTAGTCATCATTCGTTGTTTGACCACCTGTTACTTCATCTGTTCTCACAGCTGTGATTTAAATGTATAAGCATTCCCCCACAGTGATCCTATTCTCAGTGTTCACTCCAGTGAAATCTTTGAAGTCCATCTCTTACTTTGGAATTTCCCTTGTGCATGGTTAAGTGTCCCCTCCATGTTAGGAACCAAAAGAATGAGTCAGCCCTATGTTTCTTGTGATTCTGTATGTCAGAATATCTCATGCAATAAAAATATACCAGAAGAAAAGCAAAGGTTGATACAGAACCCACAAATCTGTAGCAACGTTTTGCAGGTCACATACAACTAAATGATTCTTTATATCTACTTTTTAACTCATAGTTCAAATTCACAAATTAAAGAAACATCACAGAATGTTATTTTTAAACTAATGCTCATCACTTTGTCTTTTTTAAAAATAATTCTGGAGATTAGAAATTCCCAGATTTAAGGTAATTTTAAATGGGAGTTTAAAAAAATTCATAGTGGTCACACATAATTATTTCTTGATAAATTGAGTTCATCACTCATTGAAAAGTATGATTTTTAATTGAGGCCTTATATTTATATGCTTCCCCTAAGAAGAAAAGAGGTGAAAAATAAAGGAATATATCAAAATCTAACTCAAATATTAGTCAATGAATAATCCTGTATCCTTGAATGACTTGTTTTGTGGTAACCACATGGAAAATGTAAATGTTTATTGTGAAGAGGATTTTATTTTCTGGATGCTACTAAAATACAAAGCTTTAGTTCTTCTTCCAACCATGGAACAGGAAGCTTGTGGGATATATGGTTTTAGTTTAGCTGTTAATTTGAGAATAATCATGTGAACTGTATACCACTGAAGATGCTTTGGATTTTAAATTCAACATATTAACTAGATGAAACTTAGAAGTCAGTTTTTTTTTTGTTTTCCTTTGAGATGAATATGTTTCTGCAAAATGAAGAATATAAAGGAAATATTTATCTGAATAACTAATAATCAAAGAGGTAGAGCATAACAAATAAAGCTAACTCCTAATACATCATATCACAGCTGACACAAAACTTATTCCCCAGAGATCCATGAACTCATCTTTCCACAGAGGTATAAAATGTAACCCAGGAGGCTGGGAAGGTGGCTCAGTGGTAGAGTGCTTGCCTTGCATCCATGAGGCCCTGGGTTCAATTCCTCAGCACCACATAAGCAGACAAAAAAAAAAAAAGCCGGAAGTGGTGCTATGGCTCATCTGGTAGCGTGTTAGCCTTGAGCTGAAGAGCTGAGGGACAGTGCCCAGGCCCAGAGTTCAGGCCCCATGACTGGACCCCCCTCAAAAAAAAAATATAACCCAGTATAAGAAAGCCATCTCAGAGAGGAAATACCATGATGTTATTCTTTTTTCTCCCTGACATGCAAAGACAGGTCTTCAAAGAGAATGTGACTTCTGTTCCTTCGCTTCTTATTGTCCAAAATATGGTTGTGACCGCTGGAAGTAGAGCAGCTATCAGGTGACTGTGATTATAAAGCCACATGAATGTAAACAGCCAACACTCACATAAATCCCAGGAACAAAAGAATCAGATTGTAGTCTCTTAATGTTTTGTTATATGCAAATGTATTTGTCTTACTATTTTTATGCTGCATTCTGTTTCTTGTTACTGAATTTAATCTTCCATTTTATCCATCTAATGAACAATATAGTAATTTACAAAAATCTTAATATTACTCTATTAAACTAATCAAGCATTAATTTGTTAAATTACTCTTCAGGTGATGTGGGGGGTATGCATATGCATGCCTGGACTGGGGCTTCAACCCAGGCCTTAGGTGCTTTTCCTGAGCTCTTTCACTCAAGGCGGTACTCTATCATTTGAGTCATATCCCCACTTCTGTTTTTTTTGCTGTTTATTTAGAAAAATCTCATGGAGTTTCCTGGCCAGGCTGGCTTCTAATAGAAATCCTCAGAGCTCAGTCGCTTGAGTAGTTGTAACTATAGCTGTAAACCACTAACACTTAGCTAGCTTCAGTTTTCATCAGATACCTCTAACTAGTGTATATATCTCATTGTTATGATGACAGGATAGAAAAAGAATATAAAATTTCCCCATGTTACTTTATTGCAACTTAAGACAAACTCTAAAAACCAGTAGCTTAAAATAATATACCTTTTGGATGGCTGGGAAGTTATAGGTCAGAGTATCTCATGGGGTTCAGCCATACACTCAACACAGTTGACCTGGAGGACTCTCGTTGCTGGTGGCTATTCACAACCGCAGTGGCTGTTGGCAGTTAGACTTGGTTTCCCTTCCCACTTGTTCTCCCAAATTTCCTCAAACAGGGTAGCCTTCTTTTCCCAAACAAATAATCCAACAGAGAACCAGACCAAACTTACGTAACAGTTAATCTTAACAAAGCAAGTCAAGAAGTCCAACCTACCTTCAGTAAGAAAGGAATGAGTCTCCTACTTTTGAAAGGAAATATATGCAAGAAACTTTAGCATGTTGTGTAGCTACCAGAAGGAACCACAAACTTCTAGTTGGCCATCTCTCCATGACATTCTCCTGCCCAACCTCCACAGAGAAATATACACAGATATGAGTTCATATACATGCATACACACACACAGTTTCAAATAGCCTTTGGAAAGATTAAGTTGTACGTAGAAAGTTTCAAAAGGTTTTTCTGTGTGCAGTTTACACTGAAAACTTAAGTAACATTAAGCTTTATTTCGTGATTTTTGAAAAGGCAGCATCTAGCTCTCCAGAGAATTCATTACCGGGCAGTGGTACAATGTCAGAGAAGGCCCTGGCTTGTTATTATAAAAATTACAGCCTGCTTTGGCTCAAGTCTGATTCCTTGAAATGCAGCATGCACACCAGCACAAGGTAGATACACTGGGGTTAGTCTGTGGCAAGTACTGTCCTGACCCTTGATTCTGGAGCTAAATGATGCGTGACTATAGCAGAAAGAGATCAATTTCCATACCCTTCTTGTGAGAAGCAGTTTCTTTACAGTCTCACCATCTGCTGCTAGTTAAAATTTTGTGCCTGCAAAATGGTATTTTTACTCCTCCCTTCTACCCCTTCAAACACTGTAATGAACAAGAAGAATTATTGAAAATGAGGAGACGTTGCTCCATGCATATTGCAAGGCATTCATTAATGGAAGGAGAGTAGCAATTTCATTTCTGAAAGCATATTTTAGCTTCCAACATACTGGAAATTTTTTACTGATTATGAATTACAGCCACTGTGTTAAAAAATGCCTTTTGAAGCACGATGATGGCGAGAAGATCACACTTCTATGTTTAAATGAACAGTTACAGGCATCACAAAAATCTCTACATGCTCTAGTGCAACAATTTGGGGACAAATCTAGTTAGCTTCAATTAGTGAAAGATTTGTTGGTCTTGAAATCATTTCAAGTGACTGAAAAGTACATAGTGGGACAAATTTAAGACCCAGAGATCAGCCATGTTCTCCCATCAGAGAGAGAAGTTAGAGACAGAGAGTGGTTCTATACCCTGTAAGTATATACACAGCCATCCTTGAATACAAAAAACAACTTGAGACCATAGCCTTAATATTCTTTTTCTATTCAATTCTTGCTCAAACAACTAAGGAGGACTCACATACAGAGTATGTATTGAGGTAATTAAAGACCTTTGACTTAATTCCATTTTCCGTAGGAATTTCTGCATAAGCCACTGCACTACTCTATGACAAATAATAAGCACATATTTTTGTACTGAGCTGGCAAGTCAGCTCAGTTGGTTGTATTCATTGTATATGCATTTGGGGGTCTGTTTTCAGGGTCAGGAGCAGGGTGAAGGATGTGAGCTCTTCAAAAACCTGAAGAAGTCCAATTGTTTGAGACCACTGTATAAACACCTGAGGAGACATGGGTTATTTCACAAGTCACATGTGCTGTCATTCTGTCCAGACCTGTGTCAAGAGTCTCACATATATCATGGAGGTAGATGGAGAAGAAAGGTTGTTGGATAATGATTAACCCCCACCACTATTATGCAAAAGCTCTGCTTACTAAAAAATCAAAGTTGTAAAATATTCAATGTTGCATTATGGGCCCATTTCATTGGCATCAGTATAGTTTTGGACATACATTCCAAACTATTCCTTGTGCAGCCTAAATTTTTGATACTGAAAGATGTTCGTTTATTTATATTTCTCCACACTGGGGATGTGATTTAGGAGTCATGCATGGAATGCCAAGGAGACAGCCTTGGAATTTACACTAAATGAAGAATAAAATGATGACCCTCCTTCTGATTATGATTTAAATCATTAGTAATATTCTAAATAATGTCTTTGATGAGTCAATGATGCTGTAAAGAATGAGCTGGTGTTCAACAGTAATTACTGAATGTATTTCAGGAGTAGAATTGGTTTGGTTAGTCACCAGCTCTTTGTTTAGGTCAAATTTACATATATTTCTCTGCTTAATGTTGGCTATACCAGATAGAGAGAGATGGAATGGACCCATAATACCCTGACACTTACCAGTTAGTGATTTTTAGCCAGCTGATTTTTAATTGATATAAAAAGGTTGATGTTAGATATGAGACCCTTGTCAGTTTTATGACTAGTGAAGATCTTCTCCCAGTCGTGGGCTTTCTATTGATCTTGCTTGCTATGTCCTTTGCCCTGCAGAAGCTCTGCAACTTCATGCAATTCCATTTGTCCAACCTTTCTTTGATTTGTTGGGTTTCTGGGTCTCTATTAAGAAACTTGGGCCTGTGCCAAGGAGACTTAGGGTTTCTCCTATTTCATCCTGTAATATTTTCAGAGTAATTGCTTTGACTCTGAGGTCTTTGATCCATTTGGAGTTGATTCTGGTGCAGGGTGATATATAAGGATCTAGCTTTAGTTTTCTACAAGTGATTGACCAATTTTGCCAGCACCATTTACTGAAGAGGCTGTCTTTCTTCCATTCTTTTTTTTTTTAGCTCCCTTATTGAAGATTAGACGCCTATAGGTCTATGGGTTCATTTCTGGGTTTTCAATTCTATTTCATTGGTCCTGAGGTCTGATCTTGTACCAGTACCACACTCTTTTGATTACTATGGCTTTGTAGTAGAGTTTGAAATTTGGTATTGATATTCCTCCAGTACTGTTCTTTATGTTAAGGATTGTTTTTGCTATTTGGGGTCTTTTATTGTTCCATATGAATTTCTGGATTGCCTCTTCTATTTCTTTGAAGAATGAGGTTGGAATATTGATAGGTATTGCATTGAATTTGTAGATAGCCTTGTGAAGTATTGCCATTTTCACGATGTTAATCCTTCTAATCCAGGAGCATGGGAGATTTTTCCACTTCCTAAGTTCTGTTTTGATTTCTTTTTTCAGTTTTTTAAAGTTTTCATCTAAAATATAACTGGAACTCAAAACATTAAATCTCCCAACAACAAATCTTCAAAGAAACAACTGCCTGATAAGTGGGCTAAAGACTTACAGAGAAACTTCTCTGAAGAGGCAAGAAGGATGGCCAATAGACACGTGCAAAAATGCTCAACCTCCCTAGCCATAAAAGAAATGCAAATCAAAACAACATTGAGATACCACCTCACCCCAGTTAGAATGGCTATAATCAAGAACTCTAATAACAACAGATGCTGGAGGGGATGTGGACAGAAGGGAACCCTACTGCATTGTTGGTAGGAGTGTAAACTTGTTCAACCACTTTGGAAAGCAGTATGTAGGTTCCTCAAAAGACTCCACATAGATCTCCCCTATGACCCAGCAATCCCACTTTTGGGCATTTACCCAAATGATCACAAACAAGACCATACTAAAGCTACCAGCACAACTATGTTTATTGTAGCATTATTTACTATAGCTAAGCTATGGAAGCAATCCAGATGCCCCTCAGTAGATGAATGGATCAAGAAAATGAGGTATATATACACAATGGAATTCTATGCCTCCATCAGAAAGAATGACATTGCCCCATTTGTTAGGAAATGGAAAGACTTGGAAAAAATTCTATTAAGTAAAGTAAGCCAGGCCCAAAGAAACATAGGTCCCATGGTTTCTCTAATTTTCAATAACTAGCATATGTCTGAGACAAGCAGAAAAGGTCAGATAAGTTGATGTTAGGTGAAATGAACCCCAAGATAAGGACTCAATTTTATTTTTCTTTCTTGTAATTGTTTTTAACATATGTATAAGATATTTCTTTGTTGCTTTGTATGTCCCTCCCCCACAGTATAAGCCATGTTTTCACTGCATTTGATGTTGGTATAATTTGGGGAGGGGAAGGGAAAAAACAAATTGTTTAAATAGGGATACAGGTGGACCCATTGCAACAATGAGATGGACAAGATGTTATGTGAAAAATGAACTTTACAACTCTGGCATGGGGAGTGTGAGGGTGGATCGGAAGGGATGGGAAGGGGAAACAAAGGAGGAGGCAACAATGCTTGATAAGAAATGTACTCATTACCTTGCCCATGTAATTGTAACCCCTCTGTATGGTATTTTCACAATAAAAAAATAAATTTAAAAAGGTTGATGTTAAATAAAATAGTGCTGTGAAAATTTACATCAAGGAAAAATAATCTGTCAAGTCAGGAGAGCTCTTGATGCAGAATGGGTGTGCAAGAAAAGATCAGGGGAAATGTTCAAACAGGATCAGCAAACAAAAGTACCAAGTCTCAAATGGCTCCCATGCAAAATAACAGGAAGGAGAATGACACGAAATAAGCAGGAAGGGGAGGCCAAGATACAAGCATGGAGAACTGTCAGAAACAGGCACAATGACTAGTTCCTCAGTGAATGGCACATATGGAAAGGCTGCAGGTCGTGGGGACTGGTGTTGGAAACTGGGATGGGGAGAAGGCAAATATGGGCAGGAGACAAGCAAGACGGAGACAGAGAAGGCCTAGATATTTGAAGTGTAGGGATTGGTAAAAAAAGAAAGCATATAACCCTTGCTTTCATTGTATTTGATTTGGTATAATTTGTGGAGGGGAAGGGCAAAAGCAACCTTTTAAATAGGGATACAGGTGCACCCATTGCAAGGAGATGTACAAGTCATTATGTTGAAAAACAAACTTTACAACTCTGGTGGAGGGGGGGATGGGAAGGGACGGGAAAGGGAAACAAAGGAGGAGGCAACTATGCTTGATAAGAAATGTACTCATTACCTTGCCCATGTAATTGTAATGGACACCACAAAAACCAAGTAGTCCCCATGGAAGGCAATTCTTGCCTGGATCTATGGGTGTGTGGAACAGAAACAGGAACAGGAAGGAAGGAAGGAAGGAAGGAAGGAAGGAAGGAAGGAAGGAAGGAAGGAAGGAAGGAAGGAAGGAAGGAAGGAAGGAAGGAAGGAAGGAAGGAAGGAAGGAAGGGAGAGAGGGGGGAAAAGGGGGGAGGGAGGGGGAGGGAGAAAGAGAGAGAGAGTTCTCTTTAAAGTATGAAGCTCAACAGGAAATGCACTCATTACCTTATTCATGTAACTGTAACCCCTCTGTACAATAAATATATACAAATGCTATTATGCAATATTATGGTAAAATATTTTTGCAATTTTTCCATCAGAAAACAGATGTCCAAACCCATTTCGATCAACCTATTTCCTTTCCAGATGTTACTTTTGCCATGTAGCTGTAAGAACCAAGAATAATCAAATATGCTAGGTAAAAATACCCAAAAGCCAGCTAAAGAAATTTGAATGCAAAATAATGCTTAATTGAGGACACTGAAGAAATGATGCTGTGCTTTAAAATAATTTCCTTCATTCAAGAGAGTAATATCACCAAACTTAATCCTCCAAAGCTATTATTTCCTAAATTCTCATGCAAGTTAATTCATTATAATGAGTTAATGATTATGATGATATAAATAGAAGAGAATTAGCAGTCAGATAAGCAGTTCAAAGAGTGCAAATCTGTGGAATCAGCTGAGCTGTTTGAAATGTAGGTGAGCCTCTGTAAGAGTCTATTTAGCAATACTACAGACAGAAGTAAAAACTATATTTAAGGGTTTTATTCTGCCATAAAATTTAGGCTACAAACTAGGAGCTAGTGAGTCAAGTCTGTAATATTCACTATTCAGAAGGCTGAGACCTGGAGAATTGTATTTCAAAGCCAGTTGGGATTTAAAAAAAAAAAAAAAAGAAAGAAAAAGTCATTGAGAAACTTTCTATCTCCAATTAAGCAGTAACATATCAGATTGGAAGCTTGCCAGCCATGAGCCAGCAAGCCAAGCAAGACCTGAGGCACCAAGTTAAAAAAATTCTTAATCACTATGTCCTAAGTGAAATATAGAAATCATCATTTCATAAATACATTGTTGGAAAACTGATTTTTGTAGGACCCAAAGAGGAAATTATATACATATATGTATAAGTGTATATATATGTGTGTGTGTTTATATGTACATACACATACATATGTATATGAGACCTATATAACCAATATATGTATGTATATATATGTATAGATGTAGATATAGATATATACATATCTATATATACATATCTCATTCTTTATTTTTAAGCTCCTCTCAAAAGTAAAGGGTAAGGGTATGCATTTGGAGAGCGACCTAACACTGACAATTATCCCTACTATTTTATTTGAAAGTTTTGTTTTCATGTATTTAATGAGAATGATGATTATGCTCTGTATCCAGTGTCAAATAGTGTTTGGAGGAAATTCAAAATATGACCATAGGAACGAAGGGAGGGAAGAAAGAAAGAAGTAAATAGGGAAAAGAAGAGAGAAGAGAGAGATTGAGAGAAGGAAGGAGTGTGTGGGACAGCGGGAAGGAGGGAGGGAAGGAAGGAAGGAAGGAAGGAAGGAAGGAAGGAAGGAAGGAAGGAAGGAAGGAAGGAAGGAAGGAAGGAGGGAAGGAAGGAGGGAAGGAAGGAGGGAAGGAAGGAAGGAAGGAAGGAAGGAAGGAAGGAAGGAAGGAAGGAAGGAAGGAAGGAAGGAAGGAAGGAAGAAAGGAAGGAAGGAGGGAAGGAAGGAGGGAAGGAAGGAGGGTAGGAAGCAGGGAAGCAAGAGAGTTGTTAGTCTTTGTTTTCCAGTTAACATCTATTGTTCTACCTGTTTATCAGCCATTGTCTTTCTTTGGAGAATATCTCCTCTCCCTGTCCCTCTCCCTCTCCCTGCTTCATTCTCTATTTAAACTGAGTTGAGTTGAACCTACTCTTCTACAGCCAGGTGAGAATCACACCACAGTTATGATTAGTGATCAATCAATACGTTTTACCCTGTGTCTAGAGTGATTGTTTCTATGGATCTGACTAGACATAACACTGTAACTAAAAGGTATGTACTAGAAAGACTGGAAAAGAGAAAAACGTCTTCCCTCTGTTTATCCGATTTCAAGTCTGAAGTCTTTGGTAGGCACTATCAATTATAGCCAGCTGAACTAGTGTGAATTCCATCAGAAGAAATGAGACTAGGATGAAGGAAATGCAGAATTAAAGTTTTAATTGCTGCTTTTTTGTTTTGTTTTAATGTCAAACCTACTTCTACACTATTGTGCTTAAAAGTGACTGAATCTCATTTACATTGATTACTAACTGTATCTTATGAAACACAATGTGTTTTGTTGTCCCTGCCAGGAAATTCTGGACAATTTTTTTTTCTATGATATTCTCACATTTCCCTGTGCAACTCCCTAGTAAATTTTTACCTCTGTCATTAGTTCATAACCTCTTGAAATAAGATTCAGTTTTATTAACATGGGTACTTTTAAAACTTGGCCAAAGGTCTTACAAGGAATAACTGTAATTGGATGTTAATAAAAGAATTATGATAGGAAACAAAACACAATCTGTTTCTTGGACGGTCCAGTTTATTAACTATTTTTTAAAACACATTTTGTGATATTTGGAGGAATGAGAGTGTGGGTAATGAAATAATTATGAAAATATATTGAAAATTGCTTCATATTTTGTAGCTTACTTTGATGTTTCATTCCATTATCACAGTAGGAGAAACCCTCTGGTACCAGAAAAAGCCACAAAAAATAATGAATAGCAATTTTTTTTAGTTTATGTTTGTTTCACGATTCATAATGATTGCTTTGATACTATTTTCAATTATTATGGATGTTAAAATGCATTTAATAGCTATCGCAGTACCAAATATACTCCTCAGCCGTGTAACAAGTATCTAAATTTATTGTTTTTATTATAGCTTGTTTTTCTGTTTCTATAGAAATATGTATCTTTGTTACTTTATTGCTCTCTTAGTGAGTTGACTACTTCCTTAGGCATGGAGAAGAGTCAGTACTAAGTAAAATATGATATGTTGTTTTTATACAAGGAAATGAGACTCCAGTAGCATAATGTTGTTGAACTTACAAGTTTCAGCCAAATGGCAAGCCATTTCCCCATTAAGACTAGTCACAGAGCTGGACATGGCAGTGGTCCTCCGTATTTCTAGCACTCAGGAAGCTTGAGGTAAGAGGAGCAGAAATTTGAGGTCAGCCTAGGATAAATGGGGAAAACACACCCTTCCCCTAAAACAATCAAATCACACTGGCTAGCAGTGATGATGGTTGCTTTTGAGTAAGGTAGAAATGTACCGTACCAAATAATATTTGTTAGTAGTGGTGATACTATATTTGAAAATAAAAACCTGTTGGAAAAAATGTTGGCTGTAACAAAGAAACAAGTAATTAGCATCTTGGGAATGAAAATATAATATGGAAAGTTTGAGGAACATTTAATGTTGATGGAGTTGTTGTGCACATAGTGTAATTCAGGAAATTTGTTTCATTATCTTGTTCGTTAGTTCCTCAATATATTTAAGAATGAAATTAATGCTTGAAATGACCTGAAAAGAATTTCTCATAACAAAGTGTGCCATCTTTTGTAATATAACCAGCATTATTTATTAGAATTTATGGCAGATATGTGGACAACAGAATAATTTTGGCCATGAGAATGGATTTGTGGTGAGCAAATGCTAGCATATTCTCAAATAGCTGCCTGGGGTTCTGGCAGAACTGAACAATGCCACAATAGGAATCAAACTCAAACCAGCATTGGCCTAAGTACACCGAACTTACTTTTGACATCCTACCAAAGTCAATAACAACGTAGTCTCAATAATGAAAACAAAATAATCTGCCCACTTTATAAATAATGAGAATCATTGTCATGACCCAGATATGGTATGAGAGCTTTTTATGACCCGGATATGGTATGAGAACTTCCTGTAATGGCTTCTGTACTGAAAGCATGGTTCTCAGAATGGGGTCCTGTGAGATGGTGTAGAACACTTCAGAAATGGATCCCATGGAAAGGTATTTAGGTCATGTGGAGCAAATGTCTTCGAAAGAGTTTACCATAACTAGCCTGGGACCTTAGCTGGTTTTCACAAGAGACTTGTTATAAAAGGACATGGCTGACACCTGAGTTTCTCTCTGGCTTTCTATCTTGCTATACGATTCTTGTTTTGGTATGTACTCTTCTTTACTTATGTGTTGTGCCAGTATTGGGGCTGGAACTCAAGGACTGGACCTTAAGGTTTAGCTTTGTTGCTCATTCCTAGCACTTTACTATATAAGCCATAGCTCCATTTCTGGCTTTTTGGTGCTTAACTTTTAATATATATTTATATTGTAAAGACATTGTACAAAGGGGTTACAGCTACATGAGTAAGGTCATGAGTACACTTCCTATCAGCATTGTTACCCCCTCCTTTGTTTTTCCCCTACCATCACTTTCCTCCCTATCTCCTCAACTTCTCCCTCCCCCCACCTGAAGCCATAAAGTTTGTTTTCAACATAGTGTCTTGCACGGGGCACGGGCTGGGAGCGTTGCTCAGTGGTAGAGTGCTTGCCTTGCATGCATGAGGCCCTGGGTTCGATTCCTCAGCACCACATAAGCAGAAAAAGCCAGAAATGGTGCTATGGCTCAAATGGTAGAGCACTAGCCTTGAGCTGAAGAGCTGAGGGACAGTGCCCAGGCCCATGACCGGCCAAAACAAACAAACAAACAAAAAAAAGATGCAGGGCCACGGAATCAAATACAATGTAAACAAGGGTTATACCATGGGGAAGAACATACAAAAGAAACAAAAAATCACACAGTACATTATAAGTACAGTAAAAATAACAGCAATAATTGGTGATTAATTTAAGGTAAGATTCACATGGTCTTTCCTTTTCTGGCTAAATTTGAACTGCAGTCCTCAGATCTCAGCCTCAGATCTCAGTAGCTAGGTTTGTAGGCATGAGCCACAAACCCCCACTGTTTATTTAATTTGTAATATGGTTTCATTGTTATTATTGTTCCTTTATTATAACTGTATTTTCTAATGAGTTTTTTTAAGGACAATAACAAGAATTTAAGTTTGGAGTCTTAGCTAGAATAATACTTAAATGGGAAAAATTGTTCAAGGAATATTCATTTTCAGTTAGAGCATCTCATTTTTCTACTGTTGATGTATAGGCATACACATAGTCTTAATATGAATAAAATGAACAACCTTCTAAATGGAAAAAAAAAATTGAACTGATTACCAACAGAGCATTCTAACTTTAAATTTAACCAAGAAACATTACAGTTTCACAATTATAAACATCCCAAATGAAATGTCCATATTTGTTCAAAAGTCTGAACTCTATCCACTGCACTTGGATGGGAATGAAGCTAGAGATGCAGACCAAAATGAAAACTTGGAGAACATATCTAGTCTTAAATTCCCTTCAGCACAGGAGTCCTTCCAATCTGAGTCTGTTCATACCTCATTAATGCTAAAGCTTCTTTGCTAATATGAAACCAAGCATTCAAGAAAGATGTTCCCATATTCCGTGAGGAATGCAATTTGTATATAATCTCTCACAATAATGAATCTCTCACAATAATGGAGCTGATATTTTACCAATACTGTTTTATAAATTAAAGCTACAGAAGCAACTGCACTTCACATCACCATGGAACTTCTAGACAAACTTTGTGTAGAGTAATGTGGAAATTTGCAATTCTATCTTAAAAAAACATAGATGACTTTGCATAGAGTTTTAGTATCAATGATCAAATTATTGCAAATTATCACATTATTATCAAATTATTATTATATTATTATTATCAAATTATCACAAACCCTCTCAGTTCAGAAGATGGGTCTGCTGAATAAATACAAATGTGTCATATTGCTGAATTGAAAGTGTAGGAATCATTGAAAATCTCTGAAAATCTATACATGTGAAGAAATTGAAGAAGCATTATTTATACTGGCTACATAAGATGCTTTGAATTTTTCAGTCATGGCTTCAAAGATCCTCCTCAAAGAACTTCCCAATGAATTCACACCATATCAATCACCAGATTTGACAACAGCTGATTGGACTACAATGCACACATGACCTTGTGGGATCTGCCCATACATCAGTGTTTTTCAGACAAAACAGTGTACTGACATGAAAACCTTACTAAGAACACAATTCATGCTGGATAGTAAAAGTCCCAGTAAAAAGCTGAGGAGACAGCAATATCAACTCTGAGCAGAGTAGAAGTCTTGAGTTATCAGAAGTCCACTGTTTAGTATTCATTAGGTATATGGAGCAGAATATGGTAAAACACAAATAATAAGAGCATATAGTTTGTGGAAAGCAGAACACAGAAAAAAGGTGTCTTTGCTTTCAAAAAACTATTGCAGCGGGGAGACTGAATGCTTAATTTAGATGGCAAATTTTCAAGAAATCCAAGAGTTGTCACAAGTGCTGGCATCTTTCTGAACTAGGAGCACATTTCTTTCCTCTCTGGAGTCCTGTTCCCTGATTATGAAGGTCATTCCCCTTTGCTGGGTTGCTAGCTTGCCAAACTGCCTTTCAAGATTCCTCGATTTCAGAGGTATGAATGAAAATGTTCTTTTGTGCCTTGAAACCTGGAAAAATCTTAAAGACAAGTCAGTCACTATCATCATGATATATATCAAGCAGTTAGTTGATAGAAATCCAGGTATCCAGGCTAATTAAGAGAACAGCTTAAAGCTATTATAATAAATTGTTTCCACATTTAGTTAAACAGACACGAGCTCTCCCATTTGTGACATCTTCCACCATTTCACACAGGCCTCTCATACCATGATAGGCTGTTAGCCACACTAAAACTGACACATGCATTCCTTCATAAAGGACCCTCAAGTTTCTTGTAGAGTCTACAAGAAGGTGAGTATAAGAGAGATTAAAGCCTTCAGTATTTGAACAACCATAACAAAAGCCGGGAGAGTCAATCGTGGTGAAATGGGGAATATTTGAATGAGATTTGCACACACACACACACACACACACACACATGCTTATATACACAGACACACATGAGCTAATGCTCCATGAAGAAAAGAATGCAGGCCATCTTCTCCCATGCTGTAGACATTTAGATTTTCAAATCCTGCCCTAAACAAAGAATACTTCATTGTTGTATAAGGTATTTTTGTTCAGCCTTCTTATCTGGTTAAACTTATGTTCAATATTTCAAAGGAAACAAGAAGAGTTTTACTATGATGCTCCAGCACAAAGAGCTGATAATCTATTTGTAAAGGTGAGATGGAAATAAAAAATAAGGAATATTTACAAAACACATTATTACTCTTACTTCATAGTAACAGGTATTTATTGAGCAGTAAAAGTTTTAGGGAAAAAAGGCTACATACACATATTATATTCCACTCTGGTTTCACTTGCCAAAAAAATCCAGGGTTATCCTAGTTTAAAGAATAAATAGTTCTTTCTTCTTGTTTCACTTTTCTTTTACCATTGGTTTATCTCTGGCAACCACTGTCTTTGATTCTGGTACCCTGCATCGTGTATATACATTTGTCTGATTTGGGGAAGGGAAGGGGAATAATAAAATGCTGAAACAAGAACAAAGGATGACCCACTGCAACAACAATATTCACAAGACACTATGTCAGAAATGAACTTTACAACTTGGTGTGGGGGAGGGGAGTGGGGGAGGGAAAGGATAATGGGAGAAAAACAAAGGAGTGGTTAACAATGTTCAACAAGGAATGCACTCATTACCCTATTCATGTAACTGTAACCCCTCTGAACAGCATCTTTATAAAGAATTTATTCAGAAGGGTTAAATGACTTGCTAAATATTATTACATTGGTAGTATTTAGAATTTAAACATTCTCCTTGGATCAAAATCCAAAACTATATCTAACATACTATTTTTCTATACTTAAAATGTATTTTTCTGGCAAAACTTTATCTATTGATATTTATATCTTTTGCTATCACAAGAATTCTTGGCCTCTTATCAAGATGAAAATATATTAGGAACTAAGATAAAAATGTTTGAATTAAATTGCTTTGAGACTCCCAAATTCCCATTGCTATGGAAATTATTTTGCACAAAGCAAATATGTTAACTGGCTAACACTCAAGGTTTTCCAAATTCAATTCTTTCCTTTCTCTCTACAGAATACTAGTTATTTACTTTTGTACTGTCCAACCGTGGTAAATCTCTTAATTTCCTTAGTGGTGTTTATTTAAATAATTGGTCTCCTGAATGAAACCACAATCATAACAAGACAGTTTCTCTCCCATAAGTGCACATATACACAAACATTCACACAATGATTAAAATGCTTGTTTCAGCTTTCATTATACTATTAAAAAAATCTCTATGTTGTATTTTGGCTTATTCTCATCTAAATATTTAATGTTACCTCTCCATCTGTCCCGATAAAAGATCTTATTTCATTTGGTTTAGAAATCCTATTCTAGTTTTGGAAGACATCATTTGTGATCATTTGAAGCATGTAATAATAATTAATACACTATTGGTTATCAAGACATGTGATTTTGCTTTATATTATAATTATATTAAATAGAGTCATTTTTGCATTGATAATAATCAGATATATTACTTACTGGATCCCTATCACAGAGACGATTTTTGACTAACTCTTATCACAATACAATTTGGCAGATATTTTCATGCTCTTGCAGAGTTTGTAGTTGAAGTAATTCACAAAACCAAGAAGTAGTCTGGATGCAGAGAACTCAGATGCATACTCGGATCCAATTTCACTCACCTTAAGCTAATTTGCACCACCATTTCCCCAGCTCCTGAAGTGGGGAAATGAACTTGCTCACAAATGTATATGGTATGCATAGTACTGGCTTTGTGTTATGCACAAAGGTTACTCTTTGCTCCATTCACTGCTGGGCAGTGTACATAAAGGGAAAAGCTTGAGAACCGGAGCAGCCAGAAATCCAGCTTGTTAAGTCCAGAAAAAAAAAAAGAAAATTACAAAAAGAAAAAAAAAAAACTTACAACCAAGAGCTGGAGTTAAAAGCCTTTTAAGAAACACTTAATTTATAGAATACTGAATTATGCCAAAAAGCCATGCTTCGTCTATAAGCATTACACTATTTCTGAAGGAGAAAAGTGAGGCTCAAAATTCTACCACTTGCTTCATGAACTAAACCATGAGCAAAGCCAGTTCCAAGGGCATGTGGCTCAGACCTTCACACACTGGGAAGTCTTGCACAGGTTATAATGTTGTAGAGTCAGGCCCCCCTGGAATTGTTAATAAACTTTGGAGAAGGAGCCCCAGGTTTATAAAAATCATGACTGAGTAGTTGTATAAAGAGATTCAGTTCCACCTGTAGATTGTGATAATTAATCTTGATCAAGTTCATCCATTACATTCTTTTCCACCCACTCTCCAGCCTGTTATCCCCTCCGTTTTTCTAGTTATCAACACTTTCCCCCCATCCTTTCTCTCTCCATTCCTCCACCCCTGCCCCTTTGTTTTACCCCCCCACCATGACACACATTCTAGCTTTCTGCTATTCATTTTGTAAGTTACTTGTTCAAAGGAGTTACTCCATTGGATTATTCCCCTGCGTATTCTATACTTTAGTTAATACCTTTGTGTATATATGCAGATTTCACCTTGCTCCATGTTCCTCAAATTTTGCAGCCAGTTCTGCCATGAGCCCTCACGTCTGGTGCAGAATGTACTCAGAAGTAATAATTTTTCTGGCAGTATGGAATCTATCTATGTATGTGTAGGCCAAAAAGTAAAAGAGAGATCAATAGGAAACATTCAAAAGAATGGAACTACTTTCAGAAAGCAGACACTAACACGTCGTATTCAACTAGCCATTAACAGCTTCACCAGAGTTCCTGAAAAAAAAGTTAACTTGGGTCCTAAAAACTCACCATTAGCATTGTACTTACAAACTGACATGTTGAATTAAAACACTTTTGGAAACTACATAAAGATAATAAAAATATGCCATCAAAAAAGTGAAAATAATAATCAAAATAAGATTTGCCACCCTAAATTTGCATATTCTTTTCCCACTCATATAGCCTGCCATGACAATAATCACTAACCACTCAAAATGACCAATTTATTTTGCCTTAGAGAACCTTGATCCAAACAGAAGAAGCAGTTCCTTGCCTTGGGAGAAGACTGAAGAAGGTTCTGTAACTGCACTATTAAATTCAACCACCAAATTTCTGACAGAGGTGGAATTTCAAGATATTCAAATTTTTATTTTATTTTTTCAAACATATCTAGGTTGCTGAGGTCTCCCAACTTTCCTCCAAAGAAATGTAGTACTTACAACATTCCTGGCTTTTAATATCACCCAGGGAGATATAAAGTCCAGCAGAAAACTGTTTTCTGTCAAAATTACAATGGGCCTGCATATTTTAGCAATTTCAGTTGCATTATGCAGTCTGATCTGGCTGCTCATTGACCAGTTGTTCACCCCTATCAATTGCATTAGCATTTAACTTGTCGCTTTAAATTATAAAGGTAGCAAAAGTTTAAGAAGGTTGCAGAAGATTTAATCCTCTACTAAAAGGAAAAGGAATATTACAGAATTACATAGAGAAGTTATTTTCCTCCTCCGTCCATTTGTGAGGTTATACAGAAAGAATTTAGCTTCTGATATATCTAAAAGATGTAAGATCAAAGACTAAGAAGAATCCATATGAGTTTCCTCTGCAGTGCTATCAAAAGGAAAAGAACACTATTTTAGGACAGAAACCAATCCAGCACCCTGTAGTTGTACAGACCTTAAAGATTCAAATTGTAGATATCCCCCTAATTACCTCTCCCTTCCTTTGGAGAGGGATGTTGTGGTTCAGGAGTGGGGATTACATATATTTGTAACCAGTGAAGAGATCTGTTGTGAGTGATAAAATAGTCTGAGCCAAAAGAATAATATGATGAGTCACTTTGGCTCAGTCAAAATGAAACCAAATGCAGTCTAACTCAGATACAAACTCCTAGGGATCAATGGACTAAAGGTAGGGAGAATGACTAGGAATGAAGGGAAATGGGCTAAAGTGAAGTTAAAAGAAAAATTGAGTAGTATAATGAAAAGAGGTTGATGCAGGTAAGAGTAGAGGAATACATAGAAGGAAAGGAACAGAGGGGAGGGAACTAAGACATAATTGAAGAAGAAAAGAGAAAAAAATTAAAATTAAAAAAGATAAAAGTTTTTTAAGAAAGAAATTATGTATGTATAAAAGTAATGCTAAAATTAAAAATATTAAGATGGAGCACAAGAGAAAATTTAGTAAGCAAAGATAAAGCCTTTTTCCCCCTAGTAATCGCCTTACTATATATGTTGAACTAAGCAGACTAGCACTGAGGAAGAAAGAAAGAAAAAAATTAATTAAAAAATTTAATAAATAGCAAAAAAATGTAGAAAGAGAGAGAGAGAGGTTTCCACAACTAAGGTATGGAACCAACCCAGATGCTCCTCAGTAGATGACTGCATCAAGAGAAGGTGTGGTACATATACACAATGGAGTTCTATGCTTCCATTAGAAAGAATGGGATTGTCCATTCCATAAGGAAATGGAAAGACCTGGAAAAAAATACATTAAATGAAGTAAGCCAGGCCCAAAGAAAAGTAGATAGTATGGTTTTCTTTATTTGTAATAATTAATATATGTCTATGATATTCTTCATAGGGGATCACAATAGCCCAATTGCTTAGTGCGTGGAACATATATAATGAAGCATATCAATCTGAACTCCAAGAATTGGAAACAAGAGGTTCTTATTGTATCTTGTATGCAGCTATTTCTATTTTTTTTTTTCTGTTTCAGTTTTCTGAACGCTTTGTCTTGTATATAAGTTTATCTGATCCATGGAAGGGAAAGAGAATCACAGAAACAGCAGGACAATGGATGAACTGATGCAACAATGATACTCACTAGACACTAAGTTGGAAATGAACTTTACAACTTGAGGGGGGGAAGTGGCGAGGGGTAGGTGGGAGGGGATAACAGTGTTTAAAAATAAATGTACTCGTTACCTTACTTATGTAACTGTAACCCCCTATTCATCGCCTTTACAATAAAATTTTAAAAAAAGCAAAGGAAGGAAGGAAGAAAGGAAGGAAGGAAAAAAGGAAGTACATAGCTGTGAGAACTTCCTGGATAAAGGACAACTTCCTGTTTCAAGGACAAGCAAGTGACTGGCCATTTGCTACAGCAGCCACTAGAATGTTCTATTTGTCCCTGTAGTGTCCCAGGTTGGCTCTCCAGGGTGATTCCAATGTAGAAGTATTTAGTAGACATTACCAGCTACTCCTCCACCCTACCCAGACCCCATCCTGATACTACTCTGATAGATTATCAGGCATACATTTATGAGTAGGCAGAGATTTATTCAGAAATAAGACCTCCGTCACTTAGGTATACTAAATGTTGCCTTTTGTCTTAGTATCTGGGAAGAGGTGTTTTACCAATTGTTTGGGAAGTACCTGCTTTTTGGCATGACCCACAAAGACCCATGGGTTAAGGTCTTGATGGCTCCTGGCAGGAGGTGGACCCTTTAAGAGGTGGAGCCCAGTTACAGACACTTTGATTATTGGAGACATTACCCTAAACATGTTTCCCTGGCCCCTTCCTCTCCTTTCCCTTTCTTGGCAATCATCTACCATGGGCTCCTGCCATAATGTGCTGTGTCCACACAGCACCAGCACCAAAATAACCATGGATTGAAATCTGAAATTCATGGCCCCAAATTAATCCCTCTGTTAATCACCTGCGAAGTGTGGTCAAATGTCAGAGATGTGATTAACACATCTTTTCAATTGATAGGCTATTTTAGTGTTTTTGCCTCCCAATGTCTCTTTCATTTGAGTGGTATTTTGACCAAGTCAATCAATTACTCAAATATATTTTTTTAAAGCTGTGTTAGTGCTGTTTTCTCTCTGTGAACTAAATGGCTATTTTGTCAGATGCATCCATTTCGATTGGGTTTCCTGACCTATAATTATGTTGTGCTGAGGAAGATCTTGGCTAAGCTTGTACCTGTATAAATACAATGCTGAGCAGAGATAAATAATACACTGTTGGGTTAAGTGTTTCAAGTGCAGAGGAGGTTGTGAGTAAAACACACAAAGTGAAAACATGAATTCATGCATATATAATTGAGTGGTAGCTAGAGACCCAGTGCTAGTGGGAATATGTTAGCAGCAAAACATTGCTGTGTTAAAGACAAGAATATATTATCAAGGAGTCACATTAGCAGTAGCTGATTACCAAATAACTTTTGAGTTTACAAAGGAGACATTACCTCAAAGTATCCACTTGTCTGTATACAGGCTACTTAATTGTTCTACGAGCTACAGAACTTGTATTTGTATCTGTCTGTGATTTCAACTGCACAAGATGACCAAAGCAAAATAGCTTTTAGAAATCATTTGTTTCTTAGCATGTGCCCAAGCTAAGTTATGCAAAATATTCATTAAAACACTTAGGCAATAAACCTCATTGTCTTCTGCTTTGGTCTCCAATGAGCAATTTCCAGTGTTACTAGTCACACCAAAACACATTTCCCACTGGCAAGGATTGTTGAGAAGTCGTGCTGGTATCCCTCACAATCTTATTGTTTGAAGACAAAGAAAGATTACTCTAAAATTAGACATCCTGCTTTATTTTTTTAAATGTGAAGGAAATGTGAGAATTGTCAGATTTCTATAGACTAAAACATCCCAGCAGGATTGAAAAGAGTACTTTTTTTTCCTGTAACTAGTATCTCTTGTCTTGTAGACTGAAGAAGCACAATAGAAATGCAGCAAATTACAGGATGACAAATAAACGCAATGAATTTTTAAACATAGGCATTCTTTTTTCAGTGATTAGGAAGATAGTCTTTTCTAAGTTTAATATGTTACTGAGAGCTAGTCAATGAAACCTCACTTAGAGGCAAGAACTCCGGAAGAAATACATAAAAATACACATTATTTTTTCTTTTGTAGTAAGTATGTACACTTTCCAGAATGACCAAGAAGCCAGAGAGGAAAATCATAAAAGGTTACCACCACAGAAAAAATGCCATTAGGATATATAATGAGACACATAAATCCATATGAGCATAAACAAAGCAACAAACACATACGTGCATGTACATGGCCTGAAGTCATTGTCCATCTGGCAGCTGGTATTGCAAGAAATACTATCAACTGGTTTGCAGACGCTCACAACTAATGTGAGCGTATAATGTGTAATCCATGATTTAATTTTAAGTAGAACCTCATTCATTTCTTAGAATCTGCCTCATTCCATCAAAGTTCATTACTTTCTCAGAAAAATAGACACAGGAAAAATCCCTGAAAATAAGGAGTATTTTCATATACACATTAGAAAACCTTGAAAAATAATATTAAGACACATAGTATAAGGTCACAAGTGAGTTTACTTCAAAATATTGATGCTATACTTTTCTTAGGAAGAGATGACAGACAATAGATAGCATTGAGATCTATTTCATAATATTGATGATGCACACAATGTAACGATATAGTGTCAGCATATAACAAGTAATTAATCAGCTTTCCACCCATGTTCTACTAACTGGCTTTGAATTCCTAATAGAAACCAAAGGAATGTTTAAAGTCGTTTATAAAAACGGAGCACTGAATTTCTCCTTGCTCATTACAAAATCTCTGATAATCCATACAGGCAAAAATACATCATCTTTCACATCCCTAACGCAGACACATCTCATCTCCTAGCAATCAACATTTGGTGGTTCACATTTTACAGCACAGGAAAATGGCAGTCATGTTATCTTGTGCAGTAATTATTACAGTAAGCCAGGACATAAATGAATCCTTGTTCTTCCTGCATGCTGGAAAAGAAAGATTTTTCTTCTTTGCATAATAAAAACTCCAAAACTGGAGTAATAAAAAGTGCACCGTTGAGTGACGTCACCGTTTGGATAAAGGTGGAGGTGTTCAAAACGGCAGCTTTAAGGAACAATTTATGTGCAGAAAAATGTCCATGTCTTTGATCGTCTAAATCTCTGGTGCAGCAAAGCGGAAGTGAGGGTCGTGTTCCCCATGCTGATCTGCCTTGGACAGTTAATGAGCAATGGTCGAAGTCCCACAGGGCAGGTGCTAAACAGCTGCTCCCTGGTGACTCCCTGACAGCTCCCCGGGCCTCCTGTTGGTAATCTCTGTGCTGCTTCAGCAGGATCATTGTGACTGTGTCATTTTTAGGCTGTTGTACCATCTAATCTTTGCATAGATTCAGCCAGGAAGAGGCGGGAGGAGGGGGGAGGGGTGTAGTTCAGCATGGTTTCATTGTCCTGGTGCACAGTTTTGATGTATTTACTTCTGTAATATCAGATGATGAATCTGTAGTTGTGCAGTATCCTCACACTGTCATATACTGAGTGATGATGCACTAATTTGATGTGGAAACCACATCAAATTTCTAAGTACAGTCCCTTAGAGAAAGGTGAATATCCATTGTAGAGATGGAATTCCTCCATGTTGCTCAGGGAGCCCTCAAATTCTGTTTTTCTGTGTCAAGCTGGAGTCATATCCCAGTTTCCCACTGCCTTTCTCATGTGTGTACACTGAATGTTTGAATGTATTTGTCCCCAATTCCTCTTTCCAGTCATCCGCTCCCCTCCTGCTAGCCCCCACCCTCACACTTGTTCCGGTTTCCTGATCTTCATGTCTGCTCATTGTTCAAGGGTTTTTCTCCATGGAGTTCCACGGATATGTATACCATATTTATCCAACAAGAATGTGAATATGTACACATATGCCCATGGCTCTGGGAGTGTTTACAAGGGAGGTTGTATTTTGGGCATAAGATCCACATATGATCACCATTTGTGTTCTGGGGGCCTGGCTGACTTTCATTTTGATATTTTCATGATACATCTATTTCCTGGCAAATGACATAATTTCCTTCTTCCTAATGGCTAAATAAAATTCATTTTTGTATAAAATATATACATGTATATATGTGTATATATGTATATATATAATTATAGGCATATGTATATATTGCATACATATGTGTATATATACATGTACCTATACCACATTTTTATTTATTCATTTATTGTAGGGAAACTTGGCAATGGTGAACCATGCTGTAAAGAACATCAGAGCAGCCGGGTGCTGGTGGCTCATGCCTGTAATCCTAGCTGCTCAGAAGGCTGATATCTGAGAATCATGGTTCAAAGCCAGCCCGGGGAAGGAAAGTCTTTTATCTCCAATAAAAAAAAAAAACCCACTAGAAAACCGGAAGTGGTGCTGTGGCTCAAGCGGTAGAGCACTGGCCTTGAGCTGAAGAGTTCAAGGACAGTGCCCAAGCCTAGAGTTCAAGCCCCACGACCAACAAAAAAAAAAGAAAGAAAGAAAAAGAAGAAGAAGAAGAAGAAGAAGAAGAAGAAGAAGAAGAAGAAGAAGAAGAAGAAGAAGAAGAAGAAGAAGAAGAAGAAGAAGAAGAAGATCAGAGCACTCAGAAGTCTTACAAACCTATTCACTTAGTAAGACACTGTTCAAGAAATTGCCAACCCCTCTACCTAGAAAACCATCTGTATTTTGTGTCTTAGCTGTTATTGTATTTCACTTAAGTTTGGGGCTTAGATTCTTTTTCCTGTTTTTTTTTTTCCTTTTTTCCCATTTAGACGGAAACACTTCTGGGAACTTGAACTGAAGGAAAAACAGAAAGACTTTGATATAAAAATGAAAAGTGGCTATCAGCATAATTTATATCAACAAATATTAATTCATTCTGAGTGCAACTAATTTGGTTTGAATGAAAAAAATCCTCAAAGCTACAAATATGTTGAAAGGTAGAGTGAAAATAGAGTCTAAATATGTAACATATTAAACTGTGAAAAATTATAGAAATGACTCACAAATATAAATCTGGAAAGCATGACTTCATGACACAATTTTTTTTAAAAAAGGAAAAGAAAATACAGTCCTTGTATTATTTAACAAAAAGAAAAACTAAGGGGAGCAATAGAGTATTCCATGCCTGTGTCTCTAATTCATTTGAGACCAGCCCTACTGCTGTCCAAAGCCTCCAGCATTAACAATCTTTCAGTTGAAACCACCTCACATTGATGGTCTAGATTCCTACTCTTTATGGCTCTAGAGGGAGTTCAACTCTAACCCAATTAGATAAAAATAGACCCTCCTCTGTCCTAACAGGACCTGTGTGATTGTAAAACAAAGTACAATTTAGTCACTCATAGGACCTTGGGGAGCCAACAAGTTCCCAACCTCCTGTTGTCTCTTTTCAAAGATTGACTACAGAATAATGAAAGAAAATAAAGCATCTGAATCCACTGGGGAGGACCAAGTAGCTTCTCCATCTTTGGACTTCATTGTTTATCATTATCCATAAAAAAAAAAACACCAAGTCAGAAAGCAATGCTTAGAAGCATCTGGTAGAGGAAAAGTTCAGAGATAAAGAAGGATATAAAAGTGAGGAGCCACATGAACAGATGTACTAAATGGACTCGAACATTTAAAATTCTACACGCTTGGAGAGCAGTGCATTTTTGTTCTCTCACAAGACAGTATTCCATATCAGGAGGCAGATGTCACCTGGGGGAAAAATCGACCCAAATTGTTTCCCCTCTTCCTGATGCTTGATCTGGACTCCTTTGTCTAAGAAGGATGCTCTCAAAATGAGCTTTCCTATACTGTTTTGAAAAGGATCTTTATTTATGCTTGGTTTTGGTTCTCCAAAAAATTCAAGCTATTACAATGAATGCACACATGCGTGCACACACACCCACACACACACACACACACACACAGCTAGTTGTGAGTTCACAACCTACCAATTATTAACTCTGATTTAAAAAAACGTTATAACCAAATCCTTGCTGAACCTCTATGTTCCATCAATGCAACATGGTTATTACCCTAAGTCATAGAGTTTTTAATCAGTGAAATGAGATAATGAAACTGAAATGCTTAGTAAAAAGGCTAAGAAAATATGAAAACATAATAAAGCCTACTATAAGTGCTAATATTATGCATATAAAAGCACACCTAGTGTTGTATGTATATGGAAAATGAAAAGAGGAATTGAAGGGCTTGTGGTTATAATAATGATCTCTCTCACACACACAATGATGGACATGCATGCACAGATATTCTGCTTGCCATCTACAGGGGAAAGAAACTGCTTCTTTGTAATTTCTTATTTTCCACCTGGTAATCAGAATTCTGACTTCATATGGAGCTCAATGAGTATTTGATGAAAGAACCTATTACAGTTAAATTTACTTAGGTGTTAACTTTTTTTGAAATAAGAGATGCAGTAAAAATTCTTCTTGGACATAATTATCTGAAGAATTTTGCTTCACCAAGCCTTAGAATGAGTAAATTGGGCAGCAGAAGGATAAATTGAGTGTTGTCCCAGAGAAAAAAAAAATATTGTCAAATATTCAATGGGAATTCTTCCAAACTGGCCAATTGTCTTGGCCTGGAGACACAAATCATGACATTACTGCTAAATATAAAGGTGAATTGTATGTGTAGTCCAACAAATAATGGTTGTATCCGTGTATTGTATGGAATGAGTAAGGAATGGAAGAGGCCCTCATGAGATCTTTGTCATCTATCTGACAGTTTACTTCCAAACCAACTCTTTTACGTCAACTTAGCCATTGGAAGTTGAGAAATGTTCGACAATTGAAATGTATAATGTACTCAGTATTTTTTAGCTTCTCAGTGAATCTCTAAGCCTCAATAATAAATGAGATACCAGACTCAAATGAAATGCTTTTATCATGGCCACTTGCAAGAAATATACACAGTATGTTTCCTTTACTTTATGATAGATTCTGAATTATTTACTTTGCCTACACAACTTCACTTCCATTGATCAAAGCAAGCACACCGTGGATGAGAGAAAGCAAATGCATTTTAGTACAAAGTCAATTAATTGCCCAGTCTTGGCTGTGGGAACTTCATGATGCTTTTATTCAATATACATGAACACGAACTTTTAAATTTTAAAGCTCATATTGTACATATAGGTAAATTATATCAAAAGTATTCTATTGATCATGGAAGAAAAATAAACTTCAGGCAAACATTCCTGTCATTAGATTTTTCGTGCAGGAGTACTAACTTTATATAGTAGGATAATATGGCTTATCTACATGTATATACTTACATATATATATTTATTTATGGTGTGTATGTGTATGCATGCGCACACACAGAAACGTGGAGTGTGTATGGGGTGATTGTCCCTTCCAACCAAGTTATCATTGAACTAAGTGCTCAACAATAACATGATTAAAAGATGACAGAAATGATGAGGAATCACAGATACAGTAATCTTCTACTATTGATCCTTTGACCTGATCCCTGTTATCAGATTTCTTCAAAGAGCTTTTATTCATCTTAATTTTCAATATTGCAAAACACATAAACAGGAACCAAATGTATGACCTTAGTATCCCTCAGCTTTCGACATACTAGTGTTGACTATAACGTCAAAACACATTCAAAAGCAGATTGCTCTCAAGTGAATTTTCACTTGAAAATATTCTACCTTGTCACTGAAACATTGTTATTTGATACGTAAATCCTACATGTCTGAAAATTATAGTATCAGCCCTTATGCCATTGGGAGGTTTCTCTGAGATAATGATATAAAAAGCTGTTCACTTAATTGGAGAGAATGTAATATTTTTAATATGCTTTGTACCCATTATTGAAAGTCTATCCTTGATTAGGAAACAGAGTGCTTTCAAGAAGCATACATTTTCTTTTCTTTTTCCCTGAATAAGACTAAATACGTTAGGCTTTATGCATGTGGTCACAAATGAATTGACTGATGTATATATAATACATGCTTTGGGGAGCTCAAGTAGCATAATATTTTAGACAGAATAGGTCAAAACCTAACAAAATCAATAACAGGAAATGGTTTCATCCATGAGGGGGGTGGGCCTAAGAGGAGAGGGGTAGAGAAATGAAGGGGGAAATGAATGGAGGAGAATGAAATCAAGAATTCATTGTAGACATGTATACCACAGTATTAAGAAAAGTAAGGGAGGGGTGGGTGGATGTGGAGTGAGAATGTGGAAGAGGTGACACTGATCAAGGTGTGATGTTTTCATACACTGCTCCGTTATATGGAACCTCTTTGTACAACTTCTTAAAGATAATACACAATTATTTTCTTAAGAAAATGAAAGTAAAAGATCGACCCACAAACATTTCTCCAGCAGTTTTTGGTCTCAGGTTTACAGTGTGTAGGCTACTGTGCATCCTTATGGTGGTAAATCTCCAATCTTGTTTCTTTGGAGCTCCTTTAGTAAGTGTTCCTTTTAAAAGTGCCTAAGTGGTGATAGATCTCTGGTTACCAGCTACAAGCAAGTGTAACCACCACGTCATAGCTATTTGTCAAGTTCTGAAACCAATTTAGGTTTTCATACCTTCTGGGATGGGGGTTTCATGATTTCAGTGGTTACAGCTGAGAGAATACTCAGAAATTCCTGCAAATGACAGCAAGTTCTTGAAAAAAAGGAATGATCCTACTCAAAATGTCAGTCCTGCAGAATATTGATTCTGGTGGGAATGTCAAGATCTCTGATTCTGAGCCTGCTGCTGAGGAGCATGAATAGCATTAAGTACTTGGTACTCAGAGAATCTTCCACAATAAATGTTAACAGTAACTTCTGTAATGTGCTCTTTCCATAGATTATTTTAATTCATGATCAGAATAGATGCTGTAATAACCCATATTTCCCCTTTAGCGTCAGTCCTGGAGCTAGAACTCAGAGCCTGGGTGCTGTCCTTTAGCATTTTTGCTCAAGGCCAGTGCTCTACCACTTGAACCACAGCTCCACTTCAGGCTTTTAGTGGTTAACTAGAGATAAGCATCTCATGGACTTCCCTACCCAGGCTGGCTTTGAACCTTGATCTTTAGATCTCAGCCTCCTGAGTAGCTAGGGTTACAGGTATGAACCACCAGCACCTGGAAATGATCTATATTTCATTGATGAAGAATCAAATTTATCAGTGTTAAAACTGATTAAGTTTCTCAAATTTAAGAAGCAAGACATACATATTGTAAGTTATATATAACCAAATGTAACCCAGGGTCAAAGAGATTTTGTGAGCTCAAGATTTAATGCAAACCTATTGTTGTAAATATAAAACAATGTCCAATGTCCAATATAATAAGAATGAAAACCACAAATATATAGGTCTTCATTATTTGCATGTTCCACATGTGTCAATAATCCTATTTGATCAAATTTATTGGTAACCCCAAATCAAAACACACAGTCTTTTCATGGGCACAATCATATACAAGAGAGTAAAAAGTTTAAGTCACCACTGTACTCGAATTCTTTTGATAGAGGTTAAAGAAGATGATGTGCTACCCTTTTATTTCTGCTCCTAGAGTACCATCAATCATCCTTCTTGTTGAATATGTACTGCCTATGTGTTTTTTAAATATTTTTTATCATTATGTATGCTTTACATATCAAAATCAGTAAGTGCTTTATACTCCTAAGACCAAAAAAGCAATTTTCTCTATATTAAAGGTATTGCAATTCCTGTAGACAACCTTTCCTATAAACTTTAATCTTCCCATTGAATTCTGTGTCCTTTTTAACATTTATTATCACCTGGAGCTCTAAAAATGTATCTTATTTTCAAATGAATCAATTTGTTCACCCATTTTATTTTCTGCAGCTTGTAAGTTTTAATACGAAGATTATAAATTACTGTTATGTAGTGTTATCCTTTATTAAAAAGGAGCCTGGCAATGTGAGTATAAAAGATATATATTCTTTAACACCATTCTTCCACTTCCGGAAGTCTATTTTGTACATAAAGAGCTTAGTGGGAATATTTATTGCTAAGTCATTTACAGTAAATTAAAAAAAAACCTGAAATAAACTAGCTGCTTATGTTGGAGCATTACTGGATAAATCTACACATCCCCATCTTGGAGCATTGTCCAGCCAGGAGATTGCATCAGATACAATGGAGGTGCCATACAACAGAACACTGAATGAATTCATCACCTCTTGATCAGTGTCACCACTTCCATATTCTCACTCCACATCCACCCACCCCTTCCCTTACTTTTCTTAATACCGTGGTATACATGTCTACAATGAATTCTTGATTTCATTCTCCTCCATTCATTTCCCCCTTCATTCCTCTACCCCTCTCCTCTTAGGCCCACTCCCCTCTTGGATGAAACCATTTCCTGTTATTGATTTTCTTGGTTTTGACCTAGACTTTCTAAAATATATGCTACTTGAGCAGGAAGCCACATTCCCAGCCCCTTCAAGACTTTTTAATAAGAGAAACCACTATATTTTTCTTGTAATGTCTATGTCTAATTTTAGTATCTTTCTTCAAAGTTTCATTTATCTACTTTATTTGCATATAATTCACAGACCTATAAGCCCCGATATGTTATTATTCAAAATTTTCTTAACAATAGAACACTTCTTTAAGGCAGTTCACAATATACTGTTTCCCATGTGGATACAATAATATATACAATGCAATGGTCAAATCAGACATAAACTGTGGCTTTTCTATCTATAAGCAAGTTCATACTCTCAACGTATTATTGCTCTGTAACTAATACTTGAATTTAAGCCTAGAGTTCATAGAGTCAAGAATGGAGATTTTTCTAAACTATAGAGTCAATAGACTTTTGAACTGAATTAAGGACATTTAAGAAAACTGTCCATTGTGATTTTTACTTAAGCAGGCCTGCTTTAGCACATGAATCACAATCGATCACCATCTTCATAAGAAAAGATCACACAAATAAAAACTGTTTACACCTGTGGTAACAAATGTAGGATGAACCATAAAATGCAAATCACAAACATGATGTATATATTTATAAGGTAAATATTGGGGACTCTTAAAAGATATTTTAAAGGTATATCAACAGATATTTGTGAGGAATATTTCAATAAAATTATTACTGTCTATAGGAAATATATTTGGAAATTAGACTCTCAGTGCATATACAAAATATGTAGAAAAAGTAATGATTTTGTCTGACAAGTGCAATATGAACCTAAAATAATTAAATGAATCTAATTACAAATGAATATATATATTCCATATATATATATATATGGAAAAGATAGAACATAAGTCTTCAATAAGAAAGAACTGTTAGGTTTGTGCCTTTTTGGAGACCACCTCAATACCATGACTCATCCCATATATTTTAAGTGACCTTTTAAATCATTTGGTTCTTTCTCACACAATTGGGGTAGGCATGTGTTCCCTGCCAGTGATGAGAAAAATGGAGAAAGTTAGACTCTGTTCCTATAACATTCAAACAGCTTTGGATTGGAACTTCTGGAAGACTCTTCAGCCTATGCATATACCCTTGAGTTACATCTACACACACACACTAATTTAGTAACTCTGCATGTAGCCTTCAGGCTTAGTGCACATGCAGAGCCTTGTGCAGGCACAGTTGGTCCCATGCCCCTTTCTGTTTGGTGGGAACGTAAAATAATGCATGCCAGTTTGCAGAACATAGTTTGCTGCCATCACTGTGAACGGTGAGTCTGTAGACGCAGAGCTTTGAATAAGGCCCGACCCTCATCCCCACCATGCCCTCTGTTTTAATTCCACCTACCTGAATCTTGCTTCCATTTGGTCCGAGAAGCTGAGATCCAGCACAACAGCCAGGATCTTAGAACATGAAGAAGAAACTGCAAACAAGATTTATTCTGGCCTCAAGATACCCCAGGATCTAGATGAAGACAAACAAGCAACTTCCAGTCAACACCTGAAATTTTCTTCTAGGTAAGCTCAAAAGAGAACACAGCAGCCCACCAACACTGGAGGACCCACAAACCTGGTCTGACTCCTGGAGAGACGTTATCAAGGGGAGATTTGGACACAGAGGGAGAGAGGGACGGAGGCAGAGAAGCGCATAAATGAAGCTAGAGAGCCATCTTGATTCTGTAGCTTTAGTGAGGTTGGAGATGAAATACACCTGGAAGGAAAACAGCCCTCTGTCAACTTCTACTCTGAGCACCGGAGACTGAAATCCCCTTTTAACAAGCAATGCTGACTTACAGAGAGCCTTACACTACTCTAGAAAAGGAACTTGGGAAATTTTATAATTTATGTCTAACAGGAGGTTCCAAGGTTTGAGGGCTGTATGTAGCTCAGTAGCCATTGCTTTGGATGTCCAAAGCCAGGCGTTTAATCTCCAACACAAACACACTTATAGTGGAACCAGGTTTCTTTAATTTACAAAATTACATCATCTCACACACGTGTGACCAGGAGGCAAGTTTTGGTGTTTATCTTTACCAAGGATTTTTTTTCCAAGAGAAAAAAACAAAAGCAATAACCCCAAATCCAGCCCCACTAAAACCAAAAACCAACCAACCAACCAAACAATAATACTTCCACAAATGTTCTACCTGGGCCTCTCAGATTTCCTAGAGCAAAGAAAGATAAGATAAACAGCTAACCGTGGCAGATTCCAACTTCCCTGTTTTTGGGGGGCAGAATTAAGGCCACCTGTGTGGGTACAACTGACTCACTGTTCCAAACCACTACCATCTTTGTTTATTGCTTCTCTGTTACTATCAGAGGGTCTGTTCATCAGAGGGTCTCATGTTTTTACTTGGTTCTGACTCCACAACTTATGTTATCTCTTGTGGAGACAGAACAGGGCAGTACATCTAGACTCTGAAGGACCTAAAAGACAGTAGATACAAACAGATATAGAACAAATGTATTTCCATTTTTTGTTTTTGCTATTCTTTACTATTCTTGCTACCTGTGTGTGCCCACTAAACATTTTTAGTAGATGCCAACTCAGTATTATTGAAAAAAATATTTACATACAAATGTAAGCCATGCATGAGGGACTCATGGTTATCATCTTCAGCTATTTAGGAGGTTAAAATTTAGAGGATTAGTTTGAAGCCAGCCTAGGCAGGAAACTCCAAAAGTTTTACATCCTACATAACTAGAAAAAACAGCCAGCCTTCTAGGCTGGAGGTATGGCTAAGCAAGTGAGTGGTTCTGAGTTCAAACTCTGGTACCAGTGAAAAATTAACAGTAATGGCTAAAGCATTTTTTTAAAATATATATGTTGGAACAAATGAATGACTTATTAAAACATAACTGTGAACTCTCTTGGAAGTCAAGTAGGAAACACTGAGACATTTGAGGAAGTGGATGTCAGCTTGAAGTTTTCTCCTTGAAGTTACTGAGATTCAGGAAACTATACTCCAAAGTTGTATGGGAAAACAATGACTTTCTCCTTTTTTTTGCTTCCAATTTTGACCCCCTCAATGCAAGCCATAAAAACCAGAATTTCTCTTCTCCAAGATGGAGATGGGTCATAGGAAACTAGAAGTTCATTCATCTGTCTTTGTTTTTCTGTCCTGAAATTCGATCTAAATAAATTCTTATGTTATCTGATAGATTATATGAATTCCAAATGATTTGAGATAACACTATTTTTTTCCTTTAAATTTACTTTCAAAAGCAAAGAAATTTTGAATAAAAAGATAGAAATGAGAAACAACATGAAGTGAAAAAAGTCTTAATACTAATTGATATATCTGAAATTTTTTCTTACCTGAGACTGGATTCTGTTCTTGGCAAAGATATGGTAAAGGACTCCATAAGCAATCACAATTTTTATTGGACCAAAAAATATTGTTTATGTTCTTACTTATTGAAAAGCATTTTAAGACCCAGATTTATTGTCAATATATAGGCTTACTTAAAAACCATGGTTGAAGCTGAGCACCACTGGCTCATGCCTGTAATCCTAGATACTCAGGAGGCTGAGATTTAAGGATTGCAGTTTGAAGCCAGCACAAGCCGGAAAGTCTGTGAGACTCTTATCTTCAATAAATTACTCAGTAAAGGCTAGAAGTGGCACTGTGATCTACTGATAGAGTGCTAGCCTTGAGCAAAAAGAAACTTAGGGACAGTGTCCAGGCCAACTTCAAGCCCCAGGACTGGTAAAAAAGAAAAGGAGAGGAAAGGAGAGGAGAGGAAAAGGGAGGAGAGGGGAGGGGAGGGGAGGGGAGGGAAGAGAGGAGAGGAGAGGAGAGGAGAGGAGAGGAGAGGAGAGGAGAGGAGAGGAGAGGAGAGGAGAGGAGAGGAGAGGAGAGGAGAGGAGAGGAGAGGAGAGGAGAGGAGAGGAGAGGAGAGGAGAGGAGAGGAGAGGAGAGGAGAGGAGAGGAGAGGAGAGGAGAGGAGAGGAGAGGAGAGGAGAGGAGAGGAGAGGAGAGGAGAGGAGAGGAGAGGAGAGGAGAGGAGAGGAGAGGAGAGGAGAGGAGAGGAGAGGAGAGGAAAGGAAGGAAGGAAGGAAGGAAGGAAGGAAGGAAGGAAGGAAGGAAGGAAGGAAGGAAGGAAGGAAGGAAGGAAGGAAGGAACTTATTGAGTTTATCGGGTTATTCTTTATATCATCAGATAGTTCGGGCAAGCCCTCCAGCCTAGCTTCTTTCTCTAAAGTCTATCTGTACACAAAGATACAGCCATCATACAGGTATAATTACAGTCATTAGAATAAATTGTTGCGGATAAAATTTGAACATGCTTTGGATCATGATCTAAATTTGGAACCTGAAATATTTCATGCTACCTTTAGTGTCTCTTTCAAAAGGAATACTAAACATGAAAGATTTTGTTTCATAAACAACATTTAACCATTTTTAATCTAACAATTTTAATAAGTGTTGTTCTTAAGATCTTTCATAAGAAATGCACATCATGATGAATTGAGGCTTTGTTCTTCTCGGCTATCCTCTAATTCTCACAAAATTTAGACCTCAACTCTAAAATTTCAAGTCTTTCCAAAGACTTGTTCACTTTGTCGAAAAACATAGTTCTTGGTTTGGTTTATTGCTTTATATTTTTCCTTTTAGTAATTATTTTATTTGAAAATTCTATTATTAAACTATTACATTATCATAACAATATTGGGCCCAGGTAGACATTAAAATAGCTGGATTTAAAAATTGGAATTTAGGGCTGGGAAGGTGGCTCAGTGGTAGAATGCTTGCTTTGCATGTATGAGGCCCTGGGTTCGATTCCTCAGCAACACATAAGCAGCAAAAGCCAGAAGTGGTGCTGTGGCTCAAGTGATAGAGCCCTTGCCTTGAGCTGAAGAGCTGAGGGACAGCGCCCAGACCCAGAATTCTGGCCTCACAACCAAAAATAAATAAGTAAACAAATCTGAATTTACAGATGACAATCAAGTTCCAATATTAGTCAGCACATCTGAGAGCAAGTAAAACATTGGAACACAGAGGTTTTTTTTTTGTTGTTTTTTACATTTTCAGTTGACACACACATATTTAAGAACAGATTTTGAAATATCAGTATTAAATATCATTTTAGAATACATTATCACTCTGTAAAATAACAGTTGTTAATGCATCTATAAATAGGGGTATGCAAAATAATAATAAGACATTTTCTAGCCCATATACAAATATCCTAATTCCAGATGTTTGTTACAAAGACTTAGTCTCATGAAACACCTACTCAACAATTTTTTTCTTTTTCCTTAATTTTCCTACAGTCTCAAGGACAGAGGAGAAGAAAGTGACAAGAGTTAACTAACCATCCTGTACCATCCTATAGCATTGACTCCTACAAAAACCCCAATCTGAAAGGGCTCTGCCTTCATTGCTCTGGCCCTCAGATTTCCCTTGAGTTGTCTACGTTGAAAGATGGAATTTTCACGGGGGTTCACAGGGCCCCTCAGGCCGTTTGGGTCTCATGGTGCCCTCTTTCCTTGCACCCAAATGAAAAATGTATTGTTTTTGAAGGTCTGAGATGAATGTTTGTTCTTTTTTTTCCTCTTCCTGCCAAACTTTCTGTCCCCTGGAATGAGTTTTTGACAGCTAACCTTATTTTATCGCGTAATATATCATCAAAGCAACACTGACTTGATAGTATATCATGCTGGTGTGGGTGAAATACTGCAGGTGTGGACTCTACAGATCTTATATAAGACCAACGTCACTTCCGTGATACAGTCGCCAGACCTGTAAAAACCTACGTGAAGTGGCGCAGACCTTCCAAGGTTAATGTATCCAAATATTTTGATTGATTAATCCCCTCTGATTCTGGGGATGAAAATCTATGTCCAGTCCTCAAGGAGAGAGAAGCAGATGGAATCTAGGCCTTAAAAAAAAAACATACATATGATAGTGAGAGTATGGCCAAACCAAAGGGAAAGCCACCCCTCACACTTAAAAATGGGAGTCCAGCTGTTATTTTTCAATCTCTTTTCAAACTCTGCTGTGAGAGAAATTACAGCCCGCCATCAGATCCAAGCGGGGGCTGGAGATGAAGTTGGTCTTTGGTGTTTGTTCTTCTTGCTTTGGGCATAGCTTTCTCCTCAGGTGTCTGCTCCCCTGTTGGAATTTTGGGGTTACTATTGCCTTCTCACTGTGATAGCCTTTACTATGAGAATGTCCATACTTGAAAGTTTCTCGAATAAAATAAGATCCTAAAGCCCTGACTCTGCCACTCACTGAGTAATCTCAGAAAACTATTTCTCACTGTGTGAAGAACCACACTATCTCTCACCCAGCACTTTTGCACAGATTAAATGAGATAATGTGTATAAAGTCAGAAGACAGTGCCTTGCTAGTAATTAAGACTGGCTCTTAATTTTTATCCTCATTTCTTGTGCCTAATTAGTCTACCTGCTTCCTAATTACTGTCTGCTTCCATCTTACTGCTGTACTTTCGCTTGGATTCTGTCTCATCTTTAATACAACTTCCTTAGGGGGTCCCTTTTAAATTACCTCCCTCTGTTTTATGTTTTTATACCACTAGATGACTTTTTTCCTTGGGAGTAGTTATTCCAAGTTGATTCAGTTAATTGTTAAATATCTGTCTCATCCTGTGGTGCATAGAAGATGGACACAAATTTCTTACTCCTCCCATTGAGAATTTGAGGATAAATTACCACCTAATCTATGTGGACCATCTTAGTGACAGGATAGACCCATAGATTTCATGAAAAGCATTTGTAACCCATACTGTGTCAGGCCAGAAAACAGTCTAGGAGAGACTCCCCCAAGAAGCTGCTGGAAAGACCGCATGGAAAGGAACCAAAGGCCCAGCGAGTAGCGCTGTTTTATTGCAGCTCAGTGACAGTATCCTTCCTATGTCTTCTAATTCTGGTATGTATTTTACATTGAATGCACACGTCAGTTTGAGCTAGCTGACTTTCAGCCATTCTGTATCCGTTGGTGGCTCTTGGCAGTCCTATTGGACAGTCTAGCTCTACCCACATTAAGGATCTGAGTTAATGCAAGTATTCTTAAGTTTTTCACTGTCAGACATAGTAGGCCACCTGAACTTGGGACTCACCACTGATTATGTTGATATGACTGGGAGACTTTAGTTTTAAAATTACTTCAACTTAACTTATTTGAATTTAAATAGCCACATGTAGCTGATATCTATAGTTTCTCGGTCACACAGTTTGGGACAATAGGAAGCAATTAAAAGATTTTGAGCTCAGTACCATGCTTTGGGGAACTGAAGTTGGGGACTGAAGTACAAGGGGAAATAGGACTTTAAATGGGGACTTTAATAGTGCTTTAAAGCATTGTTCCTGTACATTAAAAGCTGATTAAAGCTGTTAAGTTTTCTGACTCCTATCTGATCTATCCTGACATCTATAAGAGAAGGACTATTTACCTCAATTATGCAGTCAAATCTCATGCTATGTCAAGCGATAACTCAGAAAATGGCTTGTGCCACTCCTGTGTAATTTTAACATCTTTACATTTCTACAGTTGACTCGTGTCCCACAGTGTCTAATGACCTTTAAATATTTTACCTGCATCCAAACTCCAGAAGGGGTAAAACTAGGGACAACTAGTGAAGCTTAAAAAAACAAAACAAACAAAACAATAGAAAAAAACACCCAATTACAAGTGGCTTCATTTAAAACAAAGGATATTTCAAGGGGTTTGTCCTTCGGATCTGTAGAGTCTCTGAGTATTTTAGCGAACGGTCAAACGTCCTCCCTTCTTATAATGAACCGTAAAATTACACTAGGCAATCAAGAGTACTGTAGCAGATAAGTAAGGCAATTTTCCTCATCATTTTTCCTTTTGTTGTCAATCTTGTTGCAAAGCCCATTGCCTTTGCAATGAACCGTAATGTGAATATTTGAGCTCATGCAGTGTGCTTGAGCTTATACACTTCAGTCAGGCCATGCTGGGTTGGAGCTGTTCATTTGAAATAGGTTACCCTAAGTAAAAGGTATGTCCAGAAAGTTATACACACACACACACACACACACACGATAAAAGATTCCTGTATCTGGGGCTTATTTCAATGAGAAAGAATCTTTCCCACATATATATATATATATATATATATATATATATATATATATATATATAATTTCTTTTTTTTTTTTTTTTTTGGTCCAGTTGTGGGGCCTGAACTCTGGGCCTGGGCGCTGTCCCTCAGCTCTTCAGCTCAAGGCTAGCGCTCTACCACTTGAGCCACAGCGCCACTTCTGGCTTTTTTCTTTTTGTTTATGTGGTGCTGAGGAATCGAACCCAGGGCCTCAGGCATGCAAGGCAAGCGCTCTACCACTGAGCCACCTTCCCAGCCCCTATATTATTTCTTTAAAAGGGACTTCAAGCCAGGTTCCACTGGCTTCTACCTGTAATTCTAGCTACTTTGGAAGAGATCATGAAACTCTCAGTTGGAGGCTAACTTGAGAAAAAAAAAAAACTTCATAAAACTTTATACCAACAGTAAAAGAGAAAACAAAACAAAACAAACAAACCTGCATGCAGTGGGTATGTTTCTGGATATAGCATGGAGTACAAAGAGGATGTTTTTTGTGATCTGGACAAAAAGTGAGATGCTATTTCAAGATTCACAGTCAAAAGGGCTGTAGTTGTGGCTCAAGAGGTAAAGGGCCTACCTAGAAAGCATGAAGCCCTGAGTACAATCCTCAGTATTGCTAAAAAAATATTAAAATTAAATGAAGGTAAAATATGTGAACACATAGTTATCTGTGCCACCTTGTTTTACAAAAATGGCTTACATGATTCTATACACAGTGATGGTATTTTGTAGAAAGGCAGTTGGTCTCAATAAGAGCTGTTTAACAAGGACTTTAATGGTATTCTGTGGGAGGTCCCTGGAGAATGAAGACGGCATCCAGGAGAATTCTCTCCCCTCTAGGAATGTGTGTGGTCAAAAGGGACGATAACCCAGATGAGCAACAGCTGTACTCTGGGAAACAAGGGACAGGGAGGAGCTGGCTGGAGTACCTGTGACCTGATGGATGTCAGTGTTGTGCTCAGAGTAAAAATAGTCCCTGTGAGTTCAGTCCCCGGAACTGTAATCCCCCTGTTTAGCGACTTTTTCCTTGTATTGCCTACAACCGCCCAGAGTGAGTCTGAAGGGAAGGAAAATCACCACTAGTGTGTTTGCAGTCTGATTTTGTGTGCTGAAGGTGTTCATTATGCATCTCTGAAATGTGTCCAGCTCTCTTTACTCACAAGCAGCATTTCCTCTACCATGAAGGGCTCCTTTCCTCTACCTTTTTAGGATTAACTGGCCTTCATGTCTCTGGCTACTGCTGTCGGTTTCTGCTGTTACCGTTTGGTTTCCCCATATCCTTTCCCCCTGGACGCTATATTCTTAGCATGGCCATTGAGAACTTGAAGAGTGTCCCATTTCTTTCATTTTTATTTCTCTGAAGCAGGGCCTAGTACCCCAATGTGTGTGAATAGATCTTTTGTGCTTTGATCGTTCTTAAAGAAGAAACCCAAGTGTTTCGATCCTTTAAACAACTCATCTATACTCCTTGTTTGTATGTTCTTGCTTGAATTTCCTATAATTACATTTATCTCTGGATTACTTTCTAGGACACTGTTTAGGTTACTTCATTTCTACCTACAAAATGGCAACAGAACTGTGGTGCCAGTCACTCCTGCCTGTCATCCCAACTGTTCAGGGAGCGGAGATGTGGAGATCACAGCCCAAAGCTAGACTCTTAAAGCTGTGACTCTTGTCTCCAATTAAACAGCAAAATACATCAGAGGCAAAGCTGTGGTTCAAGTGGTAGAGCATTAGCCTTGAGCAAGAAAGCTCAGGAACAGCACCTAGGCCTGAGTTCAAACCCCATGAGTGGCACCAAAAATAACAAAAAAAATGGTAGTTTTGGAGTCACTAGTGGTGCTGTAAAGGCCATGTCCCCTTCTCCTTACATTCTAGAAGGAAGAAGAAGAAATAGGAGACCAGTGTGATTTCACAGAGTGAAGAATAAGGATTCTAGACAAGCAGTTGGAACATCTGTACACACCCATGTGTGTGTGTGTATGTGTAGACACATGCACCAATACTGAGGTATGAACTCAAGGCTAGTGCTCTACCACTTAAACCACAACTTGTTTTCTGGCTTTTGCTAGTTAACTGGTGATAAGAGTCTTGTAGCCTTGTCTGGCTTTGAAGCGCCCTCCTCAGATCCTAACCTCCTGAGTAGCTAGGATTACAGGTAATGAGCCACCAATGTCTGGCTCAATGGGAAGGCTTTGTATAGTTTTTATAAATCGCTTTCAAATTCTATGCAATTCCTCTTCCTGGAGATGGAATTTAACTCCCTTCCCCTGTGAACCACTCTCAATGACTTACTTCAAATGATTAGAATTTAGCAGACATTCCACGGCCAGGGCAACTTCTGAAGCTAGATCATAAATGGCCACGAGCCTTCACCTGGTCCTCCCTCCTCCTCTCTATCCCTCTCTCCCCTTCCACCTGTGCTTTTGGAGTCTGGCTGACCTGAAACAGTTCCGGTAAAAAGACAATGTGCTGGAGAGACAGGTGCCTGAGGATGCCCAGCTGTTGAGTTGTGTCAGCCCAGTGTCAGGCATGGGGTGAGCAGCAAGTGAGCTTTTGCATGCTTCCAGTACCTAGCCTTCTGGCTGCTTCCCTCAGCCAGAATCACAGGGAATAGGAAAGAGCAATCCCTACTTCACCTCTGGCTGGATGACAGAGTCAAGAGCAAAATGCATCTCTGTTCTCATCCACCACCCGAGTCAGTGGTGAGCAGCGCACCAGTGTTGCTTGGCACGGGCTATGCCAAGCAGGTTTATTTGAAGATCAGATCTTGGAAGATGTGACCAATGGCGGGTGGCAAGTCACTAAGTGATCTCAAGGACACACTTCCCAGTGGGAGACAATAGAGGAAGTTGGTGGGGGCGGAGGACGGGGGGAAGATTCCCAGGTAAGATTGCATTTGAGGCATGTCACTGGGTGAGACTGACTGGTAGTTAGAGGCAGAGAAATGTAGCAAACCTCGTGGGAAGGGGAAATTGAACCAGATAATGGGGCCTGGGTAATGACAGGAGAATAATGAAAAATTCATCTTATGAGACTTCACATTGTGTGTGTGTGTGTGTGTGTGTGTGTGTATGTGTGTGTGTGTGTGTGTATGTGTGTGTGTGTGTGCTGGTGAGAGCTATTAGCTACATGTATGTAGATAGATAGATAGAGAGAGAGAGAGAGAGAGAGAGAGAGAGAGAGAGAGAGAGAGAGAGATCCCTAGTACAGGTGGGAGCTATAACTACACAAATGTAGATAGAGAAATAGAGAAATGGGGGGGGGGATTTTGTGTGTGTGTGTGTGTGTGTGTGTGTGTGTGTGTGTGTGTGTGTGTGTGTGTGAAAAACAGCTGTCATTTGGGAAGGGATAGCTGTAATCCCGAAGGACCAGATGGGGACTTGGCCTGGGGAATGACATAACTGTGCAGCTGGGGGGGATGGGGTGACATGGAGTGGGGGAAATGGGGTGGGGCTAGAGATGGATTGAGTGAGGATGGAGGAGGAGGAGTACGCAGTGTGGTCTGATCATCAGCCACAGAAGCACTGCCAGGAGCTCCTGGGAAAGCTCCCCTGGTCTGGCTCAGGTGTTCACACACAGATTCAAGTTCAAAGAGAATTGCTTCAAACAGTTAAAATGTCCAGAGCAAGAACTTGGCTCTTTATGCATGACCTTCCCAGGGCCAGTAGGGACAGAACATTTACCACAGGAAAGAAAAAAGAAAAACGGACTTGCAATCAAAGTCTTAGCTCAGGCGAATGTACATATTATTTGATGTCTAACAAAACCGCTGTTCTCTATTATCTATGAGAACCTATCATCGCTCTTTCTGGGGATTATTTGCCCTTCAGTTTGGAAAGATTCAGTTTGGGGTTTTGTTTCTAAAAATCCAGAATCTCTTTCTTAAATGATGTTTCCTTTTGATGCTTCTTCTAAACTGACATATAATATATATATATATATATATATATATATATATATACTATATTGTATTTAATAAATCTATCATGTTTATCATATTATGTATTTGGTATTATATATATATGTATTTTTGGTACTGAGGCTTGAACTCAGGACTTTACATTGCTAGGCAAGAGTTCTACCATTTGAGCCTCATTTCTAGTTCTTTTCTCTTTAGCTTCCTTTTTTTAAAAAATTTTCTCCAGATACGGAGTTGTGCTTTTGGATTGGGACAGCCTCACACTACATTCCTTCCACCTACATTTCCAGAGTAGCTAGGATTACGGCTGTACATCGTGATCCCTGGCTTCTTTATTTAGGTGAGACTTACTAGCATTTTTGTCGGGGTAGACTCACCCCACAATCCTTGTGAACACTGTTTTCCAAATAGCTGGTATATACACCCTGAGTGGCCGGACACAAGATCATTCCATGAGGTCCCAGATACCCACGTTGGAATTCCATCCTTGGCAATGGATTCTGTCCTCACTAGAGACTGGTAAGCCATTAGCACATTGTTCCACAGCCCTCCCTGGCTTTATTCTCAAGGACAAAACAAACATCGCGCTCCTTCTACTTAAGTTGGGACGTTCCTGAAGTTAACTAAGCAATTGTCCTTACACTACAGCCCCATGCTATGAATAAAGTAACAGTTTCCTATGATTTTTCTTTTCTTTTAATATCTATGCATACTGTTCAGGGTCTTAAATTTTTAAAAAGCTGTATACTAAAGAAATGACAAAAAAAATCTCCAAATAGTACAAATCTTGGCAATGACTTTGGAGACCAAATTATCTTTCAGGTTTCTGGAGTTTTTAGCTAAGACCATATTTAGAAGTTTAGGACAAAGTTCAAGATGACTAAAAGTATCCATTTACCCGAGTATGTTCACGGTGAAAGTTGAAGGAGACCATTAGTAGTCAGTTCTGAAATCAGCCTTTGTTCCCCTCCCTGCCCCCCCAACTGCCCACCTCTCACCTCCCCCCACACACACACTGCTTGCCTCTCCGGTTATAGGCAAGTGGAAAGAACTAAATACAATACATTTCCAGGTAAAATTCAAGACCGCTAAGGTTACAGAAAATAGATTCTATAATACTAAACCTAAAAATGTGTATTATTTCTCCTAGGATACTCTTGTATCAAACCATGTATATATGTAATAATACTATGTATAATATGTAATATAATATGTAATATAATATGTAATATATGTCTAAATATATTATATATGTAATATATAATATATTATATATGTAAATATATTGTATATATAATACATATTATATATTATGCATATTATATATGTATTATATATATATATGTATATATATATATATATATATATATATATATATATACATATATCAAGAAATGGGCCAGAGAAAGAAAGGAGATAACTTATTTTCTTATGACAATAAGATGTTCTCTGGGGAAGACAGGATGGCCAGCTGTTTATGAATCAAAGGGTTTGAGTAAGAGTTGGTAGCTAAAATGCAAACTCCAGTAGAGTTCTACAACTCATAATAAATAACATCAACTTTTGGAGCCACGGTTTACTTTGTAGATAAAAAGAAAAGAAGAAGAAGAATTCTAGCGCTCCTCTCTTGTTCTCTTTTTCTTTTCCTGATTTGGGTTTTATTTTGTTTGGGTTTGTACTCAGGGCCTTCTCCTTGCTAGTCAAATGGTCTACCACTTGAGCCATACCTCAATCATTTCTTACTTTCATTATTTGTTTTGAAATAGTGGTTTCCTCTTTGCTATACTCACCTGGACTACAATCCTAGTTACATGTCAGGATGACAAGTACATGCTACTGTACCCACCTTTTGACTGGGGGGGGGGGGGGAAGGACTCATGAACTTTTTGTCCAGGCTGGCCTCAAACCAGGATCCTCTCAATTTCAGCCTCCTACAGTTAGAACTACAGGCATCTGTCACCTGCCCAGGAATAAAATGAACTAGTGTTCATTAAAATCATGCATCCTTCAGCAAATACTAAATGAAACCACTCAAAACATAGCATGATTAGCTCAGAATTTACCAAACATGGATCTTGGGCAGGCTGAGTTTCAGCTGGCCTTCCTCAGTTTAAAGTTGACCGTTTTGGAGATGGCTCATTTGGAAGCTGGAAAATGACATACAATCCTGTGCCCACAATGATAGCTGTGCTTTCCTGTTTTCCACACAGGTGAAGAGTAGGGGGTAATGACAGGAAAGAAGGGGTGACTGCTTCCCGAACCCCAGGGTGGACGAAAGGACATGTCACCAAGCCTGATTCTCTCAACAATGCTGATCAATGTCTCTCGGGAACTTTTGCTTTTTTTTTCTTCCCAGTCTTTCTAATGAGCCCATCTTGTCTAATCAGCAGACTATTTGTCGTCCTTTTCTTTTCTAGCTGAAAATAGGTCCCAACCAGAGGTGTGAACCATGAGGCGTTTATCTTATTAGGATCACAGAGGAGCACAGAGGGTGTGTTTTCCACACATTCTCCCCAGTGCCACTGCAATTCATTCCATAGCCCACGGCTGTCCACGCTGAGGCCTCTCGGCTCCAGCTGCCAGCTCCCCTGCCTCGGCTCATTGATAGAGCTAATCACCACCTGAGACACAGCGCCGCCCTTGCCGACTGCCCACCTGTGGCCAGCTCTAGCCCACCAGCGCTCTTCATCTGCCTGTGGCACACAGACACTGCAAGCAGGCTGAACAAAGCTGGCTTCTAAGGTTGCCTAGCATCTGTGTGTCCTCCACGAGGTGGATTCACCGCTACAAGTCTCAACATTTCATCCTCGGCATGTGGATCATTAGGACACTCGCGGGGCGCCAGTGCGCATCAAACTGGGTAATCAAGAAATGGCGTCTGGCATCAACTCGGGGCTCAGAGAATATTTGTCCATCGGGAAGCCAGGATTCCAGGCCTTTGTATTTAACCCAGGACAGCACTGTTTAGTCAGATGACTAGCTCTCCTGACTCTCATCCTACACTGATGGGGGGATCTGATCTTCCTTCCTCTGGTTGAAGCTGCACCCAGAGAATCAGGACTATGGCTGTCACATCACCACAGGTGGGTCAGGTAACTGTCAGGTAATTCCCACAGTTCTCCAGTAAGGTTTGGGACAACTTGGGCTTTCTGGATTCATCTAGGAAAATGAAGACTACTGAAAGAATGCAAAAAATACAGACTTGGAATCCCAAACAAAGCATTCCAACAAGATAATGTGTCTCAGCTAGGAAAATTTTAGAAAAGCTCAGAGCCATCCAGTGCCAATAGAGCACCAACCACACTAGCAATTGGAAGTTTTTCTCCTAAGCACCTTTGTTTACAAACTGAAACAGCTTACCGTTCCTTTAACAATGTCTTGGTGTCTGGGGGTTTGGGGAAAGCAATGCTGGGGCTGGAACTCAAGGTATAGGTGTGAACTCTCAGCTTTTCCTTCAAGGCTAGCACTCTGTCAGTTGAGCCATGGCTCCATTTCCAGCTTTTGGGTGTTTAATTGGGGATAAGAGTCTCATGGACTTTCTTACTGGGCCTAGCTTTGAACGGTGATCCTCAGACCTCAGATTCTTGAATAGCTACAATGACAGGTGAGCGCTGCTAGCTCTTGGATCAACAGTATCCTTTCTATCAAGTATCCAAAATAATATTTAAAAATAAAATCAATATAAGACATTGAGACATTTTGCTGGGGAGGTATATATTCTTTAAAATTCCATGTGTAGATTGTATTTAATAGGACATTTCACTGCAAACGAGGCACAATTTAAATGTTCCTCAGGCACTCTGCCAGCAGCTGCCGTATTGGGTAGCCTAAGTACAGAGAATACAGTGTGTAGTTGTATTGAAAATTATTACTTTAAATCTATAAAACATTTACCAAGGCCAATGTACACATCACTTTCAAAAATTTGCTTCCAGTGAGAAAATAGCTTGAAGAGAGAGAGAAAAAAAATCATTTAATAGCACTGATAAACGAGTTAGGGAGCAAGCAAGGTTGCAGTTTTGCCACCAGCGATGTTGGAGCAGCGCCCTCTGCTGTTCCATTGCAGGATTACTAGAAAAGAAAGAAATGTGTAATAGTTGACCAAGGCATAAACTCAAGCACCAAGTTATGTTTGTTTTCTTTGCATGTGGATAGTACTTTAAACATGTACTGAAATTTTGCACTGTCAGCTTGAGTCACTGACACAACTAAACACAAAAGGAAGACAATGGACAACAGGTATTCCCTATGCAACAAGTCAGGAATGTACTCTTAATATCTGTGCAAGTAGGAAATTTAAACAACAGTGTACAACTTTTATACCAAGACGGCCGAACCCTTTTTGCACCATTTTCTCTGAGAGAAGTCAAGATGAAAAGATGCCATTGACTTAATTTGAAATTTCAGAAAGCCACAATTTGAATGGTGGCTAGAAAAACAGCAGCATTTCAGGTGGGTTTTGAGAATACTGTTTTTGGTGATAGGAAAGGATGTCAGTGGAAGTTCTAGAAGCTGTGGCTACAAAAATTTCAGGCTTTGCCAAGTATAGGGGGAAGTTTGGTAATGTTTTCTGAAGGAAAGTTGGCAATCCTTGAGAATGGATGAACAGAATATATGAACAAGAGCTAGAAAGGTAATAGAATAAACCAAAGGAATTAAGAAGCCTGATAACACTGAAGGCCATAATTAAACTTTCCTCTCTTAGCTCTTCTCCTTCGCTTCTTTCCTCTCCTGGTCCTACATGTAGCCAAGCAACCTTCTGTCTACTGAAACTGACTTCCTCTTTTTTAGTATATATTTTTATTTTAAAGAGGGGTTACAGTTACATGAGAACATTTCCTTTGAGCATTGTTAGTCCCTCCTTTGTTTTTCCTCTACCATTGCTTCTCTCCACACCTCCCCAATTCCTCCCCCCACCAAGTTGTAAAATTCACTTTCAACATAGTGTCTTGTACATCTCATTGTTACAATGGGTCAACCTGTATTCTTGTTTCAGCATTTTGTTATTTTCCTTCCCCTCCCCCAATTAGAAAAATGTATATACATACAAGATGCAGGGCACTGGAATCAAATACAGTGAAAACAGGGGTTATACCATGGAGGAAGAATATACAAAAGAAACAGAAGAAATCACATAGTACATTATAAGTACATTAAAAACCACAGCAACAAAAATAAAACCTCTCCTGTCCCTATCTTGGGGTTCATTTAACTTAGCGTCATCTTATATGGTCATATGTACATAGCTTTTGACCTTTTCTGTTTGTCCTAAACATATACTAGTTATTGCAAGTATGGGAAACCATGGGACCTATGATTCTTTGGGCCTGGTTTACTTCACTTAATATAATTTTTTCCAAGTCTTTCCATTTCCTAACAAATGGGGCAATGTCATTCTTTCTGATGGAGGCATAGAATTCCATTGTGTGTATATACCACATTTTCTTGATCCAGTCATCTACTGAGGGGCATCTGGGTTGGTTCCATATCTTAGCTATGGTAAATAATGCTGCAATAAACATAGTTGTGCTGGTAGCTTTAGTATGGTCTTGTTTGTGATCATTCAGATAAATGCCCAAAAGTGGGATTGCTGGGTCAGGGGAGCTCTATGTGGAGACTTTTCAGCAACTCCATACTACTTTCCATTCAAGAAACAGCAACAGATGCTGGATGGAATGGGGTCAAAAGCGAACCCTACTACTTTGTAGGCGGGAGTGTAAGCTAACTTCTACTTTAAGCTTCCAGTTTTGTATCACAAAGGGCTCTCAGATCAACTGAGAAAGACCGAACCTCTGTAAGATGTTAAAGGCAGAATAGACATGAGGTGCTGATGAATGGGTGCCTGCTAACCTTGTGTGGTTACAAGAGGAGGATGGTGAAGTCTGTCTATCTACATCCATCCCTGGAGCTGGAATTGGCCACCCAAGGCTAACCTCAAAGCAATTCATGATCAAAATGTCCTATGTTACATTGACTTGTTAACTTTAACGTAGGACATTTATTCACAAAGGAAAGAATGGCAAATAGCTCTTCTTTACCACCACCACAAAGATCAAACCCAGGAGCAAATCTTTAACCAGATGTATTCTTACGTGGAGAAAATCAACACTGGAGTAGAGAGACCTCTCCTAAATATTCATTCTCTCACTAACTAGCTTTGATAAGACCTAATGTGTATGGGGCTTGACTCTTTCATCTATAAAATGGGAAGAAAGTGATGACATCATGTCCTAATGTTGCTATGAAGGTTAAAAAAAAACACATATCATCTCATACTTACAAAATACCTCATGAAACACTCATGTGGAAGAGAATAATTACCAAGGTTTTTAAGGGTTTCCAAATCTTTCAAAATGCATGCAGTTGCATTCATCACTAATCACTGATTATTGATAAATATGGATCTCTTGAGTGTGGAGTACATTGCCTGTTAAAGAACATAGAAATCCTTAAAGTGAGTCCCAATAGGCTTCTTTGCTCTACTACCATTACTCTGGTTTACATTCTCAGTTCTTTCTACTACTTTAAAATAACCTCCACTTCTATAGCTGCGTAATAGGGCACTCACGGCACAGTGCCTTAAAACAATGGCTTTTGGCTCCTCATGATTCTGTCGAGTACTGGCAGGTCCTGTGGCTGCTCTCTCCTGGATATGCTCAAGTTGGAATATTGTAAGAGCCAGGATTTTTCCCCTTCGGGTCTCAGTATCTTGTCCCTTGTGGTCTAATGCCCTCACACACATGCTCCTTGAAGGCCTCTGCCAGCATCCTGCCTAGTGATGACCCATTGGCCAAACAAGTCACATGACTAAAACCTATATCAACAGAGGGAGGGGAGAACACAGGCATGAGGCCTAAGAGGCTTTATCCTCAGGGAGCATCAGCGTAGCAGCCTGCTCCTCTTCATACACGACCTCCTCAATGCTCCAGTCAGTTGTCCTCAATCAGGACTGGCTTCTCCCCGCACCCCAATGGGGAGGCCATGCCAAGAAACAATTTGAATGGGCACAAGTCAGTGGGGATGCTGCTGGCATACATTAGACAGAGACAAAGGATGCTGCCCCAGAGGACTAGCTAGCCCAAAATAGCAACCATGGGGAGAGAGACACTGATTGAGACACAAGGATCTGAATGGCTCTAGGAATGAAATTAGGCTTGGTCCCTCAACTTAGTGAGTAACAATGCATGAAATTAGATGGCAAACCCTGAGCCTAATTAAATGATAATGTTCTTAAAAATATGGAAGGAGGGGCAAAAGAGGAAAATAGTTCTACTTAAGATTGGAAGGGCCAGGCACAGGGTGAAGAAGAAGAGTAGTTAATTCTGACACAGAGAACAGCAAAAGTCAAAGTAGAAGGGCTTGAAACAAATTGAGATATTCAAGAACTTAACATGGATGAAAGACTTGCTGCAGATAGAGGTGAGAAAGAGAGAGAGAAAGCTAGGGAGAGAGGAAGAGAGGGAGAGAGAAAGCAAGCGAGTGAGCACAATCCAAAGGATGTCACCCACAGCTTAATGGCTCACAGCAGTGAGTCCCTCCCGCTGTACATCAGAAGTATCCGGGAGATTTATAAAAGCTGTCCAAACTCCAAGTCTCATGCCATGCCATCTAACTCAGATTCTCTTCGCATTGGAATTCTGACATGTAGGTATTTTTAGCATTCCTGTGGTGATTTCAACTTTCTGCTGGAGTTGAAATCCATGGGAATTGATCTGGAAGGCTGTGGAGAACCAGGGGGAGATTGTAAGCATGACTTTTAAGGAAGCTATCAAAATATAGATGATAGCCGGGAGTGAGGTAAAAGTAGACACAGAGACACATCCTGAGACACGCTGAAGTCACAGTCAAGCATGGATCTCATCTCCAACAGTGGTCCCAGAAGATCACAATGGAGCTAAAAAATGATATCAGCATTTATTACTGTACGTTTTCTGAGTTCCTGTCACGTTGCTTACTTGCTTGTTTCCTCCAGTGCAGAACTTTTCTTGTTTGTTTATGATTTATTTATTGTTATTTTATTGTAAAGATGCTGTACAAAGAGGTTACAGATACGTGGTAAGGCAGTGAGTACCTTTCTTGTTGAGCATTGTTACCCCTTCCCTGTTGCTCTCCCACTATTCCTTCTCTCCCCCACCTCCTCACTCCAATCCCCTCCACCCCAAGTTGTAAAATTCATTTCAAATATAGTGTTTTGTGGGTATCGTTGTTGCAATGTGTCATCCTGTGTCCGTGTTTCAGTATTTTGCTATTCCTCCTCCCTTCCCCAAATTAGACAATTTATATACAAGATGCAGGATACCAAAATCAAGTACAGTGACAACAGGGAATATACCTTATGGGGAAGAACATACAAAGGAAACAAACAAAAATCATACAGTACATTAAAAACAACAGCAAAGACCTCTTGTGTCTATAGCTTTTTAGAAATTTTCAATATCTAAGTTTATCAGAATCACTTAGCTCCTGCATCTGAAGAACCAAACCTAAAGTAATGTCTAAACTTCAAAAATGTTGTTCTTGGAGCTTGTTCTAGGAGCTTCATCAGTCCTGAGAGGTGATGTATTGAGGCTGTAAATCAAATTCTATATCATTATGTGATCAGCCTATAATCAGATTGAGTTGAAGTGGCTAGTATTGTCAACAGAGAGCAGAAAATTCCCAGTAAGTGAATAACTTTCTCAGGAAAATGGTGTGCTTCTATGGCTGTGTTGATACCTCCAGTAATTCCATATATTCCAGTAATGCACAAACATCACTGGTGTTTGTGCGCTGCTACTTTACTCCTCCTGCCTCAATCCCAGAATAGAGGTATGGTTGAACACAGCATCGAGTAGGCAAAATGACTCAGGAAAAACCTAGCATCTTCAGGCACACGTGGGCAGCAGATTTTTAAATACCCACATCAATCTAATTACAAAAAAGTATGGGAAAATATTAATATCCTAGACATATGTAGGAATTTCAATTATCTTTTGCAATATGTTATGATTTTGCATGTTGCAAAACATTGTTATTTTTAGTCATTCGATCGTGATGTGTCTTGAGCAAGTTTGTGTACATTTTTGCAGACTTTTGAAAAGTTTTCCTTTCTTAGAGTGCTTTACTATAAATAGCTGCATAGTGCCTACTTCATGTGGTATGATGGAAGGGAGAGAGAAAGAATGAGCGAGCTAGTGAGAGAGGGGGGAGGAGAAAGAGAAGGAGAAAGAGAAGAAAAAAGAGAGAAAAGAGGAAAGGTACAAGAAGAAAGGGAATTCTATAACACATATATCATGCATATATACAAGGTAGGCCAATCAGTTTATAAATTTTTAATTAATTTTTGCATTTCCTTACTTGTAAGACATTATTGTCTGTGATTTAAAAAATACTATACAGCTTTCATATACTATATGAAATGTTGAGCTCACTCAACCACGAAGTAAATTATGATTAGGTTTCTAAAGTATGATTGAAATGAAAACTTGAAATGATTATCAGGTAATTCAATGAATTTCCAAATAATTGCTATCATTTTCTACCACCTCTGACACTAACTGGTGTGTATCTAAGGCAGGTGAATCATTCTAATTCTTGCAGGCAAATTAGGGAGAATTAAAAAACACAAAACAAAACTTGTGACTTTAGATGAGGATCTGTCTTATTTTTTTTAATTTATTGTTTCTAGACAAGTCTGTATCTATCTTTTAATTTTCCTGTAGTTTGTCTCCAGAATGAGAAAATATCATACAAAAAATGTGAAATATTGGAAAAGCCATTTGTGTCTATAATAAATCAAGAATGTAATTGTTTCCTCTATATCCTCTCATCTGGCAGAGACACATATACACATGCTTACAGCCCACCACAAAAATCCCACTCCAACCTCAGCACCACATAAGCAAAAAAAAACAAAAAACAAAAAAAACTATATATGCCTGGGCTGGGAAGATAGCTCAGTGGTAGAGCGCTTGCCTTGCATGCTCAAGGCTCAGGGTTCGATTCCTCAGCACCTCATAAGCAAAAAGAAAAAAGCTGGAAGTGGTGCTGTGGCTTAAGTGGTAGAGCGCTAGCCTTGAGCTGAAGAGCTGAGGGACAGCGCCCAGGCCCAGAGTTCGGGCCCCACAACTGGACCCCCCCAAAAAAAATCCCACACCAAGGAGCCTGAACAGTAGAGCAATGGTTCCCAAACTTGGCTCTTGGTTAGAATCACTTGGAAAAATCTGAAAGTTGTCGCTCCCACACTCCAGCCCTGACCAATCGAATTCTTAAATCGTGAGAGACATTTTCCTAAAGAGAAAAAAAATACAGCTAAAATCTAAAGGTTCACTCACTCTTGCTGGCTAAATTTTAATTCTGTATCAACCAAGGATGCAAAATATCGTGTACAAATAGCCTATCTCTCCTGCCGTCAACCTCATGACAGGCAGCACTAACTGGTTATGGTCATCTCTCCTGTACAGCAGATTCTCTTCTATGATAATCTTCATTATATATAATGAAGATTGAGAGACAATGTGAGTTCTCATCATATCATTGTTGGCTACTAGCAATTGAAATTAACAAGAAAGAAAGAGAGAAAGGGAAGGAAGGAAGGAAGGAAGGAAGGAAGGAAGGAAGGAAGGAAGGAAAGAAGGAAGAAAAGCTTGTTTAAAAGAGAAAAGAAACCAACTTTATTCAGTTGTTTGAAAGGCAGTAAAGATGTATGAAGTAGCAATGACTTGAAGTTAGTGAATGTTTTTTATATGTAGTATGATGATTCAAAAAAACGAAAACCATCTTGTCTCCACGCCCCCCCACCAAGACCCATGTTATGTGTCTTGAGTGACATATAATCTTAAAACATCATTAGGAAAAGCAAAAGGAAAGTTATTCCAGTGTTCAAAGCTCCCTCCCGTATTTTCTTCTTTCTGGGAACACAATAGTTTTAACTTCCAACTTATGAAGCCTGATTAAAGAAGATTTGACTTTACAAACCTCCTTTGGTCATGTTTCCCTGTCTAGAATGGATTAAGAGCTTGACAACACGTTCATTCAGAAAAATGGAATGAGGGAGAAGACTGGAGGCAACCAGAAAGATAGAAACAGGGCCAGCCAGAGGACTCCAGGGCAAATTACTTTTTTTTTCAAAATTGTATAGAGTCATATGAACCAGCAGAGAAAGGACTGATATTGAAATCTAATTGAAATTGGATTCAGACAGAAAACTTGAGCCTCTGATGCTCTTGACATAAGCTCCTGAGGGCAAAATGATTTCACAAGACCAGACTTCTCCCAAGTCTCTCTCCTTTGATATTTTCCTCTACAGGTAATTGAATCTGAATATTTTCCTATAGAGTGAGTAAGCTTCAGAAACTTCAAGACAAAGACAAGTGTTATCAGAAAGGAAACAGTGGGAATGTATATTGGTTTGGGATGTTGTTTTTTACATGTAATATGCATCTTGCTGTTTAATGATGACCTGATTTATTTTTAAAATTTATTTGTATTCGTTATTTATGATCTTCAACATGTTGCTGAGGAGGGATGTTACTATCTAAGTGTCTAATGCTTCTTTTTTTTTTTTTACTGATTAGTTTACTTTTTGTTATTTTAGAGGTGATGCACAGTGGGATTGCAAATGCATGAGTCAGGTCGTGAGTATAGTTCCTTTCTGAGTGTCTTCAATTCCCTCACTCTCTCCCTGTCTGTCCTTCCCATCTTTGCCCACAAGTTGTATGGTTCACCTTCCTTGGTGTCTAGTAACCTCCACTGCTGTACATTTTCCCCTTTTTCCCCAGAGTTCGGTACCCTCCCCCAGCCTTTCCAAAGATACACATTTGAATACACTATACATAAAGAAGACAGAACCACCGAAAAATAAAAACTAAATAAATATTTTTTTAAAAAAAGAACAGAAATGTCTCTTGTTTCTATATCCTGGAGTTTGTTTCAGTATGCATGTTATAGAAAGATGAAGAGGCACTTAGGCTTTGCGCATTTGCGTTTCTCTCTGAAGTGTATCTTCTTTTGTTCTCACTGTGTGTCAATATCTAGAGTCCTACATAATTTAACATATCCTAGTGTCTTTTAGATCTAATTTCTGCATATGAGAACATGTGGCATTTGTCTCTCTGAGCCTGGCTTGCCTCACTTAACATGATTTGTTCTAGTTCCCTCCATTTCCCTGCATATGACATTATTTTATTCTTTCTGAGGGCTGTGTAAAATTCCACTGTGTATAGGTACCACATATTTTTAGATCCACTCATCAATGGTAGGACATGGGCTATTCCCATGTCTCGACTACTGTGAAGAGTGTGGCGATGAACATGGATGTGCAAGTGTCCTTATCATACTCTGGCTCATGATGCTTAGGAATGGTATGGCTGGGTCGTAGGGCTTAGTGTATTGGGGAGCCTCCAAACTGCTGTCCAGCATGGCTGTACGTCTTTACACAACAGTGAAGTAGTGTTCCTTTTCCCCCACATCCCCATCAATATTTGTTGTTATTTAAATTTGCAGTTTTGGCAAATCTAACTGGGGTGAATCTTAGAATTGTTTTGATTTGCATTTCCCTTCTGGACAGAAATAATGAGCATTTATTTCCTCAGGTATTTCTCTGCCTTTCTTACCTCTTCTACAAACTTACTAGGAGTTCTGTGTGTTTTTGTCAGATAGGTTAGATTTTTCTCTGTTGAGATTGGGGACGTTTTATGTTATTATTTTGTCTAAGAGCTTTCAATGCCTTTAGTATTTAATTATTCCCCCTCATCTATCCCAACTATACACAAATTTGATATTTTAGCTGAAGCTGTCAATTCTTTTTTAATTTGATTGTAAAGATGCTGTACCTCAGAGGGGTTATAGTTACATGAGTAAGGCAATGAGTACATTTCTTGTGGAACACTGTTACCCCGTCCTTTGTTTTTCTCCTACTATCCCTTCCCTCCCTCACCTCCCTCACTCCCCCCTCCAGAAGAAGTTGTAAAGTGCATTTTCAACATAGTGTCTTGTGAGTCTCATTGTTGCAAAGGGTCATGTTTCAGCATTTTGTTATTCCCCCTTCCCAAAATTAGATAAACGTATATACAAGATGCAGAGCGCCAAAATCAGATATGGTGTCAACGGGATATACCATAGCGGGGAGAACATACAAAAGAAACCAAAAAAAAAGCACACAGTACATGTTAAACACCAATGACAAGGAAAACCTCTTGTGTCTATATCTTGGAGTTCATTTCACTTAGCATCATCTTAAATGGTCATATGTACTTAGCTTTTGAGCTTTTCTGCTCATCCAATAAGATTATCCTAGATGTATACTAATTATTGCAAATAAGGGAACCCTTGCTATATTCTGAGTGTTCTCCCCATGCCTTTGATTTATTTGTTGTAATTCATGTTTCAGCTTCCACTCTTGATACTCTATGCTCTGTTTCACGTATTCTATTGTATATGCTGTCAACTGTGGTTTGCAATAGGGAAATGGAACAATTCATGCTTCCAAGTTCTTTGTGGAAGTCAGTTCCCAGGGTGTTACTTTCATCTTTGACTGAGGTGTATAGTGTTTCTTTCTCTTCATAGCTTTTTGGACTCCCCGTATATATTTTGTCATTTTCCCTGGCTTTCTTCTGTCTGTTTTTGGATATCTCCTTTTATTTCTGCAGCAAATTCTCTCACCATCACTTTAATGGTTCTCCTGTCCTCCATCTCTCCTTCTTCATTCTCACTAGAATTCTTCCCTGGATTCTTGCTGGCTTTTGGATTCATTCTGTTGTCTTGATTGTTCATGAATTCCGTGATCCTTCATTGTGATTAATACATTTCCGTTCAGGGGTTGTTGGTGTTGTTCAGGTTGCAGCGGAGTGTGGTTGGTGGTGGAGTTTGATTCTCTGATTGGATCTCTTGTCGGATTTTGTTTGGCAGCTGTTTTGGTGCAAACACTGAAATGTGTTAGGACTCTGTCATGGGTGGGGCAGTGTGGTATCCTGGCCTAGGTTTAGGCCCAGTGGTAGGTTCCCATTGGGTGACACACAGAAGCCTACTGTCCTGGCCCAGATCTGTGTCTAGGGTAGGCCAGGTCCTGCTAGTCCTAGTGGGGAGCTCATTCTGGCCCAAGTCCTGGACTAGGTTCTATTTCCAGTGGTGCTAACAGCAGCATTCCAGCTCCCAGAGTTCATTTAAGCCCTGGGCGTGGTGAGGAGGAGAGTTCCCATTATGCTTTAAGGAAGATTGTTTCCACCTACGTCCTTAACTGGGATTGCATGAACCTTGGAATGGGCTGGCTCCCACATGATGGTACGGGGAGATTGTCTCCACTGGAGTCCCTGACTACTGCACACTCAGTCCTGGTCTGGTGTCTACTTCCAGCAAGGGGGAGGGGGAGGGCACCACGTCTGGCCTTTTCTGAGTTTTAGAAATAAACGTCTCAGGGACTTTCCTTCCCAGGCTGGCTTTGAACCATAATCCTAAGATCTCAGCTTTGTGAGTATCTACAGACATGAGCCACTGGCACCCTGGCTGAAATTCTCATTTTTTTTTAAGAGGCAAGCAATTTTAGCTGGGCATTGGTGGCTCATCCCTGTAATGCTAACTACTTTCCAGGCTGAGATCTGAGGATCAAGGCTTGAAGTTAAATGGGGCAGGAAAGACCATGAGGCTCTTATCTACAATTAAGCACCACAGAAGCTAGAAGTGTAGCTGTGGTTCAAGTGGTGTGTCGCTAGCCTTGAACACAAAGCTCAGGGTCAATGAAGGGAGGGAGGCGGAGGAGAGAGATGAGGAAGAAGAGAAAAGGGAAAAGAAAAAGAAATTAATCTTATGGGTGCTATCTCCCACCCACCCCTAGGATGTGTTTGTGGGGTGGGAGGGAAGAATTCATTATCTATATTAACTGAAATTATTTCTGGGTGATTTCAATGGAAACTACATCTTGTGTAGCTCTTAATAAAATAGACACTGTCAGCATAATTTCAGGCCTCAGATATATTATTCAGGCAAGTGTAATATTTTTAGTGTCCTATATCTTACATCTCCAGCACCTCTATGCTCACACAAGCTCATTATGGCCTAATTTAACAAGACAAGATTTTTCTACACAAAAGAAATAAAAAGCGATGATGTGTCAACTCCCCTGTTTCCCATGCTGGGGTACTGATTGGGCGGTAATAGGAAAAAGACACAAGTGGATTTGCAGTGATCTTGAAACGTGTAGGTTTATTAGAATTATGTGATGACCTATTTTCCTTAGTCAGACTTGGCCCAGGACATGATGTGACTTCCAAAACTTTGCAGAGACCATGAGGTTAGTTTACTAGCTGTACAGACCCAAAAGGTTTTAGCTTGGTTTATATTAATCTAGAGCCAACGAGCCCCTGTGGGCTTAGAGATCTGGGCATTGTTAGTTCCAGCCACATGAACAAGTAGTCAGGGTTTGGGTCTTGTAACCAAGTAAATGCATTAGGTTCAATTTCACTTAGCTTTGATAAATGTTGCATAAAATAGGACCCATGGAAGAGGTAAATTGCTTGCTATTAATAACTTGAATTTTTTCTTTACCTATAAATTCATGTTTTGCAAAATAATCACATCTATTATCCACTAATTATTACATATCTGTGTACATACACACATATACACACACATACAAATATACACACTAGCTAGCTAGCTAGCTACTTACAAGGCAGGTGCTCCATCCATTAAGCCACACCTTATTGCCTTACTTATTTTTTGTACAGAGTCTTACACTTTTTGTCCACAGCTGTCTCAGAACACGGTCCTCCTGTCTATATCTCTGGTGGTTACAAACACATGGCCAGCTTACTGGTTGGGATGAACTCTTGCTAACTTTTGCTCCAAAAGACCTAAAACAACAAATTTTCCCATCTCTGCCTCCTTAGTAGCCAGTATTACAGGCATGAGACACTGTGCCTAACCTCTGACCCCTTCTTCTTTCGCCAGTTTTTAAATAACCTCAAACCTAATCTTTAGAGTGATTTTATATAAAAGACTCAGCATCTATCTGAAAATAAAATGCTGTCCAAGTTGCCATTATTACTGTGTCAGCCGATTTAAAATGACAGTTTGCAAACTTTAGTTGAGCGTGGTGGTCAAGCCTGTAATCTTAGCTACTTGGGAGACAAAGATTTGGCATAAAAGTTCCAGAAACTCCATCTCCAATAATAGCAAGTCTTACTGGAAACACCTGTTGTCCCAGCTTCAGGAGATACCCCATGGCCACGTACAGTGGAGTATGCCTATCAATGCCAGTGACACAAGGAAACACAAGTTTAAGGACTATAGCCCAGGAATAAAGCAAGACTGTCTCAACGATGGGCAATAGAAGCCGGGCACAGGTGACTCATGACTGTTAATCCTAGCTACTCAGGAGGCTGAGATCTGAGTATCCCGGCTGGACCATCTTTAAGATGCTTAAGTCAGAAATGGAGGTACTAGAGGGACAGAGCTCAGGCCCTGTGTTCAAAACCCAGGATAGGCACCAACCTAAAAGGAAATGAAAGAAAGAAAGCTATAGAAGAAGTGGCTGGAGAGCGTATCTTAGTCTCTTTCCTGCTGCTATAAGAAGATATTCAGCTTACTGTTGGGGTAGCTAGAAGTCCAGATCAAGCAACAAAGTCTGCTGGGCTTCCATCCAGGGCCTCAGGCTGCTGTGGTGTGGCACTGGCAAAGCAAGGGACCTGTGTGTGCAGGATCTCCTGGGGACAGAGGAAAGTAGAGAGAGGCTGACTACTATTTTTATTTATTTTTTGTCAGTTGTGGGGCTTGAACTCTGGGCCTGCCTGTTGTCCCTGAGTTCTTCATCTCAAAGCAAGTACTCTACCACTTGAACCACAGAACCACTTCTGGTTTTAAGAGTGGTTTATTGAAGATAAGAGTTTCACAGACTGGACTTTCCTGCTCAGGCTGGCTTTGAACTGCGATCCTCAGATCTCAGCCTCCTGAGTAGCGAGGATTACAGGCGTGAGCCACTAGCACCCAGAGAGAGTCTGACTTTATAGCAACTCTCTCAGGAACCTTCTATCCAGTCCTTTAAGAACACACACACACACACACACATGCACACACACACACACACACACACACACACACACACACACACACACACACACACACACACACACACACACACACACACACACACACACACACCCCTGTGATCCGAATACCTCCCAGGGGCGGGCTGCTGTGCTGAGTTGCAGACCCAGATTGAATTTTGGAGGGGACAAACCACAGGGCCTGGTTCACAGGCAATGAACTTCCTACCCCATCTCCTGAAATGCTCCCCTAGGGAATGGTCACTTCCGCCAATATTTGGAAAAGAGTGCCATCCTAATAGAACTTACATCCAAGTGTCACACAAGACAGAAGGAAAACAGTAGGACAAAGTATTTTTCTGAGATGGTGACAAGCTCTTTATCTCAAACACAGGCTCCCTTGTTTAACACAAGGTTGACCTTGTTTAACACAAGCTACTGGTCTTCCGAATAAAGTATCTCCTCCTTGGACTTTTAACAACTAGCTAGCTTTACATCTTAAAAAAAAGTTAAGAGTTTTGCCGAACCTTATCCATGTGGAAACTTGTTTACTATTAGTGTGAAGCCTGGTTATTCCCAGAGAGAGGATATAAATCAAAAGTGAATCTATGAAAGAAGACCTTTCTATGCTGACTAGAAGCAGCAAGGTTCAAGCTCAGTTTTCATAATAAATTGGAGGAGGAGCTAGATCTAGAAACCCCATTATGAGTTTTACTAATTTGCTAATACCTTAATAAGACTCTATCTGAAAGGCTCTGTGTTCAAGTGCCAGTACTACCAAAGAAAGAAGAGAGAGCAGAGGGAGAGAGATCTACAGACAGTGACAGAGATGGAGGGTGGAAAGGGAATAGGGAGGGTGGGAGGGAGAGGGGGGTGAAGAGGGCAAAGAGAGACAAAAAGAGACAGAACCCGTACAACTAAGCAGCACCTAACATCTACCATCTGAGTGAGATAATAAATACATTAGTTTTTGTTGTTAAATTATATGCACATACAGACCATAGTCTCCCTTCTATGTAGCCCAGGACAGCTGAGAATTTGCTCTATATCTCAGGCTGGTCTCAAACTCAGCCATCCAACCTGATTTTCCCAACAGCTGGAATTTCAGGTAGCCATCTCCCCAGTTTAAACCCGTATTGTTTCAGGCTGCTATCTTTGGGTGTAATTTGTTATGCAGCAATACATCACCAATTCCCTGAATAGCTGTAACTATTATATGAGAGAGAAATGAGGAGAAAAGGCGTTTGATGGCAGAAGGGTGAGTATCACTCCTCAAAGCTAAATAAAGGAGAGATCTCAGCCTCCTCTTCCGTGGCAGATGTGGTGGTGAAGAAACAGCATCACATTCGCCTGTGTCAACGCTGCTGCACACAAGGATGCTCAGACAGCCTGGCCCCACACTGTTTTCCAAACTGCAGGACTTGGCTCAGAGTTTCATTTACACAGAAATAGTGGTGCCTGCTTCAATCTCACAAAATGTGCTTAATCCTCTTGCCAAGAGATGTGCCCAGGGGGCTTAGTTCCCCTTCCCTCCCCCACCACAACCCAGGAGGTATTTTTCTTCTTAACAAGCACAAACATACCATATGGGCCAGCAGTGGTTCCAAGGTGCTTGGTTTCAGGGAATTTACACCTTTATAAAGGAGGTTCTAGTTTCAAATCCTGCTAAGTTATTTATTTTATGTGCATCTTCGGGTTATGCTATATAACTCCAGGGTTTTCACTAGGAAAATGAGATACGGATGTTTATATATATATATATATAGATAGATATAGATATAGATCTATATATATATATGTACACACACACACACACACACACACACACACATATATGCTATTGGATTTTGCTAGAATCATATGAGAGAATTTTTGAAAAACACCAAGCTCAGGGGGTTAGTACAGGATACAGGATCAATGCACGCAGCATTCCAATCCTTTTGCATCTGTTTGAGCTTAAGCAGAATAAAAAGGTTGCTGGTGGAGGAAGAAATGGAAAGCTGGCCATGTGAGTCAAAACTTTGAATGTTTCTTGTTATGGTAATCATTAGGCAAGAAGCCTAAGAGGGCTCTCTCATCAGAGTTTAACTATTTATCTGCAAGCTACACTGAAATAGGATAGATGATAGTTAATGACAGACAGACCCAGAAATACAGATGATAGACATGAATGTGTATATGTAGATTTACACACAAATGTAGACAGATATGAAGGCAAAACATATATGGAATATACATTTAGAGAATATATATACATATATATAGTACTAAGTTACATTACTGTAACCTGTGTTGATAATTGTAATAAGTTTCCAATAAGTGACAGCATAGAAAACTGCTCTCCACATAATCTAATTATGTATTTTCTTCTTCAAAAATCAATAAGGAAAACAATGTATATAGTTTACCAAGAAATATAGTCTTAATTAAAGTTTTCTGTACCAATATTAAATACTAACACTAAGATACTCAGTATGGAAGAATATAACATTTTCATAATTAATTTATAGCTAGTAACAGAAATTCATCTCAGAATGAAATGGGAGAAAAAGAATAAAATTAGTCTCAAGTCTACTGTTTAGGGTTTTACTGAATGCAACAATTAATAACTCTATTATAATAAAATCTGTAAGACCGGGCTTTGAGGTTGTTTGTTGCTTCTTAAATTTGTCCTCTCTGTGATTCCTTATTCTGACCCTTTGGCTTTTCAGTTTCAAATTTCTTATATCACATTCTCTCAGTAAAAGTAACCATTTGAGATTTCTGTCATTTACCTGGTCATTGCCTAATACAATGGAGTTTGATGCTGCAGTACTTTACTATTGCAAAGAACAATGGAGTAAAAAAAAAAAACCTGTTTATGTCTGACCCCGAAAATATATACTTGAGTTAAAAGTCTCTATTGCTTAATTAGAAAAATATCTTGTGACTATTACTGAACTCCCCATTTAAAATACACCAATGGGATGTGATGCTGTGGCCCCAAGTGGTAGAGTGCTAGCTTGGAGTGAAAAGAAAAACACATGGACAGTGACAAGGCTCTGAGTTCTAGCTCCATGACCAACAAAAACAAAAAGTAAACAAACGAGTAACATAGACAAATGCAAGCACAATAATTTGAGGTTTGAATTTTCCTATGGTGTATTCAAGCCTTTCTTAATTTCTTTCTCCTGTGCTCCCTTGACTGGCCTTCAATTTCACACAGGGAAAATCTTCTCAAGGTGAGAAGAAAACTGGAAAAAGAGGCATGACCCTCCAATGACACTCCCGGTGTGGAAACCCTGGATTTCTCTGTCTTTATTTTCCCAGGGAACTCAACGATAGCATCTGAACAGGGACCGTTCTATTTCATTTGTTGTGAGAATAAGATATCTTCTATCTCTTCACATCTTCTTTCCTGGTGCATGTTCAGTGGGCATCTAAAAGTCTCAGAAAAGAATTGTTCTGGGATCGGGGAAACAGTTTATTGAAGTATTTCTTTAACAAAAAAAAAATATTCAGAGTGATATCGGTGGTTGAATAAACCATTCGGGGTTAAAGTTAATGACTTTAGTTGTCAGTGTGGAGAAGAAAGGAGCGCAGGAATGCTAACATTTGGTTAAGGCATCCAGGAGGGCATTGGGCATTGCACATTGACATATCTAGTAATGGACCAAAGAGGAAAATATTTATTTTCCCTAGCAATAAGAACAGACTTACCAGAGTCTGATGAGGAGCTGTCACAGTCTGAAGGAAACAACTTTTAGAAGAGGTAACTTAATGCTGTTATGTTAAAATGTAATCTTGTATTTGAAGGGCATTTCTTACAGGGTATCAAGATATAGACATTAAGCCAAGGGCTGGTAGCTCTCACCTCTAATTCTAGCTACTCAGGAGTTTGAGATCTGAAAATTTCCTTTAAAGCCAGCCTAAGTAGACAAACCCAGAAGATTCTTCTCTTTGATAAGCCAGAAAAAAACAAAACAACAAAAAGCAACTAGAACTGGGAATATGACTCAAGTAATACAGTGATAGCTTTGAACAAAAATGTTGAGTGAAAGTAAAAGACTGACTTCAAGCCTTAGTGCCCCCCCATACATAGTCACAGACACACACACACACACACACACACACACACACATACACACACACATAAACACACACACTCACAGACACACACACACACACACACACACAGAGATACATGAATTAAAAAGCAATGATGAGAACTTGGTGATCGTGACTCATGACTGCAATCCTAGATTCTCAGAAGGCTGAGATCTGCAGATCATCGTTTGAAGCCAGCCTGGGTAGGAGAGTCTGTGAGATTCCTATCTCTAATAAAACACCAAAAAGCTGGAAGTGGATCTGTGCCTCAAGTGGTAGAGCACTACCCTTGACCAAAAGAGCTCAGGGACAGAGCCTGGACCCTGAGTTCAATCCCCAGGACTGGCACCAAGAACCAAACCAAACAAAACAAAAAGTAAAACCAGCAATGATAGTGCTGCCGGAGTTGCAGAAACTGAGGTTGGTTCTGGCATGTTGCAAACCATCCTTGCTTTTTCCACCCTTAATCTTTAGCAAACAGCATACAAGCAGGAAAATACGTCATACACAAATTTAGCAAACTGAGCCTAAGGCAAGGATAATTTACAGAAGGGTAGCTGGGCTATAAGGAAATTTGGAAGGCAGCATTGTACTCTAAGTACCTGAAAGTCAGAAATAGAGAGACAGATGGTTTAAAAAAATACTCTTCTTTCTATATGTTCATCTGACAGGGTCATTCGGTATTCTTTCCAAGGAAAAGCATTATCTGTGCTCACTCTCCTTGAATCTATATCCTGTGGATTATGGCTGAAAGTGATGCTATGTGATTTGCCTGGCTCCATGAGAATATATATATGTATAATTATATGTAATTATATTACAAATATACAATGTATACATATATGTACATATATATATATATATATATATATATATATATATATATATATATATACATAAATGGCAGGCATTCTTTGGGACGCAATCCTGGAATCCTGATACTGTGCTGAGAGGAAGTGTAAGAGCAGAGAAGCTTTTGCTGTAAAGAAGCCTATACAATGAGGAACATCCTATACAAGGACCCTTGGTCCCAGCTGAACTCCAGATACAGTCAACACACCTTCTTCCTGATAATGGGAGGAAACTGTTCAGGAAGCAGATCCATTAGACCCAAGGTTAACCACCTCAGCAGTGGTCTACTAAGTTCTGCCGATTCTTGTAAAAGAGAAATGATTATATGTTTAAATGATTATGTTTTGGGATGTTTTGCTTTGTGGTAATAATAACTCAAGTTGAAAATTTATAATCCTTAGACCTGAAGGCAATAAGAGAGGCACTTGCTACTAAACCCCAGGAGCAGAAAGAGTTGTGTGTTATTAATGTTCTTTCCCCAAAGAAGAGAATGGCGAGTGTGTGTGTGTGTGTGTGTGTGTGTGTGTGTGTACCTAAATCTCACAATTCTTCTCCTAGATATGCTGCTGATTCTTCCACTGGCTGAACCCAATGGAATGCCATGGGTAAGGGTGGCAGCCATTGATATAATCCAGCTAAGTTATCCCCATGAGGTACAGTACAATGTAGAAAAGGGAAAAGAAGTTATTTAATCTAAACCCCTTCAATCAATCCACTTGACTCTTTAACAGAATGTAAGACCAGATGTCATAGGGAGAGTGTGCCCATGGAAAAAACAGTATGTTTGAATTAAACTGCTGTTTAAAATTCTGCTTCAGACTTTCTCTGGAAATCACATACACACATAAAGGGACTAACTGATCTATAAATGGAACAATGTATAGTATAGGTCGATGTAACATACTTGAACTGTTATTGCTAATTATTATCACCTAACGGAATGTTGTCTTTCTTTTATTTCTTCCATTTTGTTTTCTGCAATATGCAAGTATTTCTTTGGGAATTTTCAAACTTAATCAAACAAAAAATGAGGTAGAGCTGGGCACCTGTGGCTCACGCCTATAATCATAGCTACTCAGGAGGCTGAGAACTGAGGATTGTGGTTCAAAGCCAGCCTGGACAGGAAAGTCCCTGAAACTCTTATCTCCAATAAACCACCAGAAAAAACAGAAGTGTGCTGTAGCTCAAGCGGTAGAGCACTAGGTTTGAGCTGAACTGCTGAGGGACTGTGCTCAGGCCCAGAGTTCAAGACCCATGACCAACAACAACAACAACAACAACAAAGGTAGAATCAATAGAGGCAATAGAATCAATCAAATCTTATGAGTTTGCGTCCTACTTCTTGACTTAAAGTGTGAATTTCTTGGAAGACTGTGTTAAAATTTAGGCCATTGGTTTGCTTTATTAGGTAATAGAAATGCTTTTATTTTTGTCAGTTGTGGGGCTTGAACTCTGGGCCTGGGCACTGTCCCTCAGCTCTTCAGCTAAAGGCTAATACTCTACCACTTGAGACACAGCCCCATTTCCAGTTTTCTGGTGGTTTAATGGAGATAAGAGTCTCACAGACTTTCCTGCCTGGGCTGGCTTTGAACCATAGTCCTCAAACCTCAGCCTCCTGAGTAGCTAGGATTACAGGCATAAGTCACTGACACCCGGCTAGAAATAAATTTTTAAAGATTTTGTTGGAGACAGGCTTCGATGGAAGTGTAAAAAGTACTCTGTGGATAATGGAAGAGGAGGTATAGGAAACAATAACATCATGGAAACAGAGGCTAAAGGAGTAAGCTTCTGAGTGTACGGAAGACCTTTGAATCTCACAATCTGGCTGACAGGGGGATTGCTGTTTGAAGAGCAACAGCACTGAGTAACAGTAGGGAACCTGGCCTCTTTCTCCATATAGATTTGTTTGCATGCATCAAACTCCATACTTTTCTTGCCTGCTCACCTGCCTGGGTCTTCAAGAGCCTTTGATGGACGCTATCAAAGAAAGGCTAACACCCCAAGATCTAACAAAAAAGAAAACTGTGAAGAATCATGCCTCTGAGAAACAGGGATACTCATTTAAAATACTAACCTTCCTTATTAGATAGCAGTTGAGCTCCACACAAGTTGAGTGGCCTCAAGAGTGTTTGCGCTTCTAGCTCATTCATTCTTTTATTGCTCTTGAGTCTTCCAAGACTTGCAACTCATAGACCTTGGAGTTCTATTTTGGATTGTTTGGAAGAATCCTATTAAACATTTCCTCCAAAATAGTAATCCAAGGTTTGAGAGTCAGCATGACACTTAAATGAATTATTCATGCAAGACTCTGTAAGATGGGCAAGTTTCCTGCCAAGAGTTGCACAGCAAGGGGTGTTCTAAAACTCAAATTGGTTTGTGTAGAGGGGTGGATAGAAAAAATTTCAAAAGATGATCTCTTCCCAGGAGGTGGGAGGGAAAGCCAATCCTCTATACCTTAAAAGCTTGCTTTTACAGTAGACTATTATGAATGCTCTCCTTCTCTTCTACCTTCCTTGTCATTATGCAGAAAACCAAAAGGCTAAAACATAGTTTCCCCTGAGTTGGTTTAATTAGCATAAGATAGAAGTTATGAAATAGACCAATCAGTTCCAAAAGGACACATTGGTATTTCATTGTACCACTCTGGTTACTTCCTTCTGTGAAGATGAAAGGGGTTCGGGTAGCAAAGTTATTGCAATGGTGGGAACACTCTATCTCAAACCGGCAGGCAGGCAGCACATGGCCACACGCCTTCCTTACAAAGCACAGACATGAAACTTAACTCCAGTACTGACATGTGGCGTCAGTACAATAATGATTGCCAGTCTGAGGATTAAAGCCTTTGAGTTGCCCCCCCCACCCCCCAATTTGTAGGATTTAATACTTTGATGCAGAGCACTGGATCTACAAACGAATAAAGCTTATGTCATTGATAGACCTTCCCACTGAGCGGCAGTAAGTAAGCTCACAACAGAGATAAAAGAAGCCATACCCGGGTAAGCATTTAGGAGAATAAATACAAACTACAGATACAACTTATCTGCTTAGACCGTACAATTTCTGGGCGAACAAATCACTCAGCACTGAATAGTCCTGATAATGACATTATGAATAATGCAAAACACCAGTGGTGCAAGGGAGGCCATCATTAATGCAAAACTACCCCACGCCTCGGCAAATGTTCTTTTTATTTTAATTTATATCTCAGAAAATGTCAAACACACACCATTCACAATTAGGCTGAAGAGCTTAACAGCCGTTTATTCTAATTCGGTCTCTATTAGGGATTTGGTAGGAACCCAATCTTTCCTTTCAGCACGGCACAAAGTGATAGTGGGCAGGTTATTATCCCAGTTCTGACAATAGAAGAAATTGCAGCTCAAAAGTAATGAAAAATACATGGGAGCTCCTGGTCCCCATTCTTTCCAAAATGCTCTTAAGGAGTATCTACATCATCTCTAGAGAAACATGGAGCTGGTCTACCACAGTGCTGGACAGAATATGGAAATACGGTTCTGGATTCTAAAAACACTCACAGCCAAATCCTGTGGTTTGTCCTCAGTGAGAAGATAATAAGAATATACAGAATTAATCTTTACATATCATCGAATGACCTACAAATGTTGGATATCTAAGACATTAATATGTTGGTTATCTAGAAACACAGTTCATGTGGTTAGTTCACTTCGCATGGGTCTCATGCTAAGCGATCAATCTTTAGTACCACAATTATACATATATGTATATATATACAAGTATATAGTTATATCTTTATTATATGTGTTATATTATATATTTATAAATAGTTATATATTACATATTTATATGTGTATATGTAATATATAAACAATTATATATTTTTATACAAAATTTTATAAAAATTATATGCACATTTTATATGTTAGGTATATAAATACATATATATATACACACACACACATACACATATATATATATAAGTGGACACACACTCAAAAGATGGTCAGATGATTTCTGATTGTCAATAATGGGTGGAATATTTGATACAATGAGTAGTTAATGACCACAATTACACATAGATATAAAGTAAACTGTAATGCAATTTCCTCAGTAACTAATTTTGTTTTTAATCTTGTAGAATTCATAATGATTTTTTCATACTAATTTACTACAAGTTGCTTCATGATGTCTCAAGTAATTGATATCAGGATACATCAAGAAGATGGCATCATTGGCTTTTTATGTTTGGATAAAAATCTTACCCTTGATCCAGAAGTCTGGATCCAGGCCTGGGGATGTAGCTTAGTGGTAGAGTGCTTGCCTAGCATACAAAGGCCTAGGGTTCAATCCTCAGCACACGCACGCCAAATAAAAGATTTTGAGCAACACTGACATATATTAAATATATCCCAGGCAACGTTAGCAATTTAATAATGCAATTTTTCCTAAGGTTACATGCAAATATACTAATATAAATATATACTGTATATGTAAATGTAACAAATTAGCTTAGAATAAATATAAGGCTGTTAATATCTAACATTCTATTCTGTATGTTAGAAACACATGAATTGTGTACATAAATATATCATGTATGTTACATGTAATGTGTGTTACTACTAAACATAGTATCTTATTATACATAAAAGGCTATTAATATCTAACATACTTTGATCATGCATACAGTAAACATTTTCAACGATATATCTTTTTGCTTTTGGCATGTATTCTAGGAAACATAATCTATGTCTAAGAAAAGTCGGTTACAGATTCTAAAAAGATATTTGCATTTCACAAGCTCTGAGATTTAATGTCTTTTACTTTGCTTTGATAGAACTCTCTAATATGGGTGAAAATTTTCTACAATTTCATGTAAACTGAACACATGCTGCATGAAATAAGTATGTGTGTCAAACCCATCCCCATGCTATTGTTCTTATAGCATTTAGCCAATATACTAAACTGCTGACGATATCCAACTGAAACATATTCAAATCCTTTAATACCAAATGGAATCAATAAATGTCTAGGAGAATTTTCTCACCTATTTAATTTTACAGTATTAAATAACTGACGATTCAAAATGATTTTTCATTGCTCACTCTCATAGTTGCTGTTATTAACTTTGCAGTTTGGCTTCTTTAGTGCCTAGGAAATTTCCATCTGCATCTTTGGGTTTTATATTCATTTCTTTAAGCAAGAATTCCATTTGGTGAATAGAGCCACTAACTGATAACTATCTGCTGAAGAAAACTTTCCAAAATTGTCTGTGTCAAAGGAAAAAAAACATGAAAACAATGTCTTTTGTTAAAATTAAAAATGCCCTTTTGCATCTTTAAATTCATTTGCTCAAAGAGTTGGCAGCATTGTAGGATTCAGAACCAAATAACAGTGAATGAAACTGGAGATGATCAAGGTTATCATCTAGCCAGAAGATCAGATAAATGCAAAAGGAAAAGAAGACAAAGGCATTTTTCATCAGATGGTCAGAGGTACTGAAATGTCTTTCCAACATGCTTGAATTTAACTTTGAAAGGAAAGGAAAGTGTCAAAAATGGGGACTATAAGAATCTGATCCAAGCAAAAGCCTTTCCAGAGACAAGAGGACACAAAATTGTACCACAGCCCAGAAAATTCCCTCTTACATAGTGAAGCAATGTTCATATTAAGCAAGACCTTCATATCCACAAAGTAAAATGTTGGCACTTACAAATAGCTACCTTTCGAAGCAAATCTTTACTTGTACAAGTAATAAAGACAAGAATGTTTTCGTTAACTCCAAAGATGTGGAACAAAGAACTGGGAATGTGGCTTAGTGGTAGAGTGCTTGCCTAGCATGCATGAAGCCCTGGGTTTGCTTCCTCAGTACCAGATAAAAACAGAAAATGCCAGAAGTGGCACTATGGCTCAAGTGGTAGAGCACTAGCCTTGAGCACAGAGAGGCTCAGGGACAGAGCCCAGGCCCTGAGTTCAAGCCAAAAAAAACAAAACAAAACAAAACAAAAAAGATGCGGAAAAAAAATTATAGTTTTATAACAGATTCAAAGCTGTTTTAGTTAATAGCAACTAAATAGAAATGTAACTTAGTAAGAAATATCAAAAGGAATGATGTTGTATATTTATAACACAGCCAGTACACACTATGCAACACATTCATTAAATCCTCGCAGTCTTTTTATTTTTGAGGTAGATACTATCATTGACAACTTACAATTGAGAAAACGAAGTCAAGAAATCCAATCCAATGAACTTTATAATCCAGTGAACTTTATAAGGATTAAATTTCTGAGCTTCTTACTATGTAAGTCAGCTTCCCATCATTATAATGAAGTGCATGAAAGAAAACAACAAGAGAAAAGATGCATTTTCACTCACGGTTTCAAGACATCTGTCTGTTCTTTCACCCAGGTTGGTTGGCACTGTTTCTCTTGGGCCTGTCGTGACATGTGAAAAGGGCACTTCCCCCTCACACCCCCTTTCTCCCCCTCTTCCCCACCCCTAACTTCCTTCCCTTGGGCCCTCTATATCCTAGGCTCCGTTCTTCCCAATAGTATCTTCATCTTCCGCATAGGAGCCCTGAATTTGGGAAGTGGGAGGGGGAACCGATGGGACATTCAACACCAAGCCATAAGAAAGGGTGATATCAGAGAAAGAAATCTAAACTTTCTCTCAACATAACTTCCAGGAATAATAAATAGAGCTAGAAGAAAATTATTCATAAGTTCTACGTATGGGAGCAAATAACCTCAGTTCTGTTATTTCAAGTATTTCTATTATGACTATCCAACTATCTCAAGTTGGTTAACACCTGCCTTTGAGTTACACATATTCATTTCTAAGTCTGTAGTTTTTTTTTTCTTTCCCTGATTTGTTCTTCAAGTTGCTAATGTCAGACATGGATAAGCTTCAGTAGGTAAGTGGTCTTGGAGACACACATTGCTATTTCTAGTCTAGGTTGGTTACATTGTCCAAAGTACAAGTGCAGCCCAGTGCCATCAAAAACCAGGGACAGCTTACACAGGTGATAAAAATAAGCCCTGAGACTGCTACAGTTACCATGAACTTCAGTTTGCTAATTATTCTTCCAAGGCCTGCTTGATTTCGTTATTGCATGCTTGGTACTCTATTTTTGGGTAGGTCATAAAATTAACAATGAAGCAATCTCTCTCTCTCTCTCTCTCTCTCTCTCTCTCTCTCTCTCTCTCTCTCTCTCTCTCTCTCAAGAATTAACTATGAATATATATACCACAAAATTTAAAAAGTAAGGGAAAGTGTGGGTTGAAGGGGGATGACAGTTTTGAAGGATGACACAGATCAAGATGCACTGTATGAAAAAACTGCTTTGTTAAATGGGAAACATCAGTGAATATCCTACAAAATTAAGAAAAGTGAGGGAAAGGGTGCGTTGAGAGGGATAATGAGAATGTTGAAAGGGGTCACATTTTTCAAGACACATTGAGTTCATGAACTGCTTTACTGAGTGGAAACTCCTTTGTGAAACTACTTAAGAGATAATAAAAATATTTTTAAATAGACAATCTCTTAAGGAAAACCATCTGAATTATTGAGCCATAATCATAAACCGAGTTGTATTTTTTGTTGTTTTGTTTTTCTCTGTTGGTGAACACCATTCCACTTTCTCATTTGTGATTTTTTTTTCTTTTTTGGTCACTGGTGGCTCTTTGTGGAATTACAGCCTCTCATAATTAAGACAGAAAGTGAACATCTTTCTGCATGCTGAAGATAAGTGATTGCTTATTGAACATGATAGAAATGATTTCTGTTCTAGCATCTAAGTGAAGAATAAAAATGGAGTGAGTGCAGTGGCGCATACCTGTAATATTAGTCTTGGAAGACTAAGATTAGAAGGATCATTGCACAAGGCTAGGCTATGCAAACTTGCAAGACCCCAACCTCAACCAAAACCTGGGTTTAGTGGCACATACCTGTTATCCCCACTACAACAGTAAAATGCAAAAACTGCAGTGTAGGCACGGGCTTTAGCAAAAAGAGTGACCCTATATCACAATAACCAGTAGGAGGAAGCCCTGGAAGCATGGCTTAATGGTATTGTATCTACCTGGCAAACGTGAGTCTCTGAGTTCGAATCCTCAGACACTCAAACTAAAATGATTACTCCATGGACTCTATTCATTCTGAAATATTTATTGTGTAGTAAGTAGTCATATAACACAGCTGCCCACTGTCTAGGATCAGAAAGCTAGGACAAATTAAATACATCAGAGACAAAGCATACATGTGTCCATATGTAGAATTTTATTTCAAAAAATAACTAATTATAAAATAACCTATGAGTAAAATTGTAATCAGTGAATGTAATCAGTGTAACAATTGTTGATTAAATTAAATAATTCATGATCAAAAACCCAATACAATTGTCAAAGTGGAAGAGATGTGTGTTATTGTAGAGTCTAAGGGGGAACTCAAACTTAAACTAGATTATTAAAATTGAAGGTGTTTTGAAGGTCAACAGAAACATATCGCTAGCACAAGTTGGCGATGGGACCTTCTGCAAAGATCCAGAGAGACAGCAAGTAATTCAAGAGCAGAAGTGAAGGTGGCATCACAGAGGAAGTAGAACTAAGAACTAGCATGGCACCATCTTCTGTGTCATGACCACCTTTCTCAGAGTCTGCTTCCTGCGAATCAAAGGCAGCTCAGTGGAGTTGTCCAAGATCAGGTCAGCATGCCTGCATCTGAGACTCAGCTTTCTCCCTTACTTGGTGGTTAGCCTGGGCAAATTAGCTAACCATTCACACTTCCCGTGTTCCCATCAACTAATGTTTCTAAATAAAACCCAAGCCTATCTTCCTAGCACATGCAAGGACTATAGGCATACACTACCATGCCAGGTTTATACTATGCACAGAGAGTCAGAAAGGAAACCTTCAGGAAAGAAGACAGAGGAACTCACATTCTGTCTCCATTCCCCAGCCATGTGGCAACTTTCTATAGCTGGGGCAAGGAACATAGTGAGGTACCCCCCTCCCCCGCCCATCTGAGCAGCAAGCCAGCAGCTTTCCATGCAGCCAACTTGCATGGTCCTCCCAGGTTTTACATAGAGTTTGAGGACTTTGTTGGTCAAAGGATAACAATTCTGCTCCAAAATAAGACTGGAGACAAGCCTATTGAAACCCCAAGAATGGGCAAAATAATGCATCAAGACATTTTCAACAACTCATCCAGCAATGGTTCTAGGTGCCTAATCTTATTAATCATCAGACAAATGCAAAGACAAACTACAATGACATACCATTACATCCCAGTTCAAATAGCAATCATCAGAAAGACAAAATATAATGGTAATTATATTTCAGTCTCTTCACTACCAATATAATCACACAATAATAGATAGTGATAATATAAAAAATTCTGGAGACAATGTGAAGAATGATGACTCATCCATGTATGGAAAACATTTTGAAGATTACTCAAAACACACTACAAAGCAGATTTATATGAAGATCTAGCTCTTCCATTACCAGATGCATCTGCTAAAGAGATTAAATCATTAGAGCCAAAAGATACTTACACACTCAAGTTCATTGAACAAACACTGAACTATAGTTACAGAGGAAGAATTACTTCTGGATTTTATACAGAACAGCAGGGTAACTCTTGATTAAGTATCTGATTATAAACTTCAGAATTACTAGAAGACTATGAAATTCCTATCCTATAAAAGTGGTGAGTGTTGGAAGAGATTAATGTTTGGAGCAAATAGTAGTTTGCTTATTACACTTTGTATACATGTAATACATTATCATAATGTACCTAATAAACAATATTGAGATAGTAAATCTGAAGTTTAAAAAAGGCTCTCAATTTCAATTTCTCTATTTAATTTACTTTTTTTGCCAGTCCTAGGGCTTGAACTCATGGCCTGGGCACTGTCCCTGAGCCTCTTTGTGCTCAAGATTAGTGCTCTACTATTTGAGCCACAGTGCCACTTGCAGCTTTTTTGAATAGTTTATTGGAGGTAAGAATCTCATGGTGACTTTTCTGCCTGGATTGGCTTCAAACTGCAATCTTCAGACTTCAGCCTCCTGAGTAGCTAGAATTCCAGGTATAAATTACTGGCACCAGGCTATTTATTTAATTTATTTATTTATTTTGCTGGAGGTTGAACACAGGATCTAGTACTAGTGCTAGGCAAGGACTCTACCATGGCACAATACATTCATTTTATTAAAAAAATTAAATCTTGCCGGCTGGGAAGGTGGCTCAGTGGTAAAGCGCTTGCCTTGCATGCATGAGGCCCTGGGTTCGATTCCTCAGCACCACATAAGCAAAAAGAAAAAAGCCAGAAGTGGCACTGTGGCTCAAGTGGTAGAGTGTTAGCCTTGAGCTGAAGAGCTGAGGGACAGCACCCAGGCCCAGAGTTCAGGCCCCATGACGGGATCCCCCCCCAAAAAATAAATCTCAAAATGGAGGTTCTTTTTCCATATTCAAACCTTTTAAATAGTTTCTGATGGAAATTATAATCAAAGCCAGTTCAGGCTTTAGTGAATTCTCATTATCAACTATGAGAAACTTAGGGCAAAAAATAATGTAAGCATCATTTCTAGTTCACAGAGAAAGTTTCAAACAGACAAGAAATAGATGGACTTACAAACTGCTGAACATGTTTTCAAAGGCAGAAACTCCAACTGTTGTCAGCTAAATGTGTTTTGTGGCCTTACTGACCTTTCCATAAAAATATTGTAGAGGAATTATGTTACTTGCAAATTATTAAAGAGGGGAAATAGTGTATGCTGTAGCAATAACATTTTAAGTATCTCTTATAAATAAAACAAAAGTTCACATTTTAATTAGGAAAGGTTAATACAAAGTATGTTGCAAAAGGGTGGAGAAAGAGAAGCAATTTTTTTCAATTACTTTCAAAGAAGGAAGGAGGTAGAAAAATGCTAGAATTGAAGAATCTGTCAGAGAAGATATATAAAAACTTAACCTTCCTTGGCTCTTCTGTTATGATACTTTCTCTCCGTCCTAAATTGTCTTGGCCCATCCATTAGCCTTTCTCCTTCCCCTTAAACTACATCCATGTTTTGTTTTGATTCCATATGGATGATTTCAGCCTCCAAATAAAGTTCTCCCTAACTTCATACTCCTTTGTTACTTACCGATGTATACTTTTATCTTTTGTCTGAGTCACATCTCTTTTCAGTTTCATGCATTTTCTCTTGCATTTTTCTAATTTTATTTTTCACACACACACACACACACACACACACACACACACACACACACACACACACACAATGCTTATCTGATAATATCAACTTCAGAGAATAAAGACTTGCTCAAGGAACAAAAGGCACTTGGAGCCAATGACTCAGGCCTATAATCCTAGTGAATCAGGAAGCTGAGATCTGAGGATCCCAGTTCAAAGCCAGCCAGGGCAAGAAAGTCTATTCATGTAGGTGCCCTGCATCTTGTACATACACTTCTCTAAACTGGGGAGGGGAATAGAAAAAACAAAATGCTTAAATAAGGATACAGGTTGACCCATTGTAACAATGAGATGTACAAAACACTACGTTGAAAACAAACTTTACAACTTTGGCCAGGGGAGGGGGTAGTTGTGGAGGTGGGAGGGATGGTAGGGGGAAAACAGAGGAGGAGGCAACAATGCTCAATAGGAAATGTACTCATTACCTTGCTCATGTAACTGTTACCCCTCTGTACAGCATTTTTATAATAAAAAAGTACAAAAAAGAAAGAAAATCCATCAGACTCTTGTTGTCGATTAACAATCAGAAAAGGTGGAAATGGAGGTATGTCTCAGGTAGCAGAGCATCACCCTGAGCAAAAAAACAAGGCATAGTGCTGAAGCCCTGAGTTCAAGCCCCAGTAGTAGTGCACATGCACACACATGCGCACATATGGAATCTAAGAGAAAATGAGAGTTGTTGAAAGGCTATCCATATATGAAACCATACACAGGGAATGTAGAGTTAGCCATTATCTATTTACAAACTTAATGGATCAACAAGGACAGGAATACGATCTTTCATTTGCCTACTGAACAAGCAAGCGTTCCAATTGCTCCTAGTTTGCAACTGAAGTCATATAAGCTTCTTGTTTGGGTGAACAGAACAACCTTTCATGCCTTCTTAGTTCTCTTAGAGATGCTTACAATCATGGGGGCATGAGTATGTATGTAGTTTGATTCAGAAGTTTTCACCATGAGAAAATCTGAAGAGGTATTTCTTTCTCCTTTCAGGGAAAAGTGAGAAAATGACATTAATTTCAAATAAAACTCAGTAAAAATTGCACAGTAAGAGCAGCACAATTGGGGAAATGATTGAATTCTTTGTGTGCATCTAAGTGGGAGGGTAAGGTATATGTGAAACCCTCACTAGGCAAATGTGGCATTGCTGCATTTTCCTGTGTCTTTGGGGCATTAAGGCAGCGGCAACTGTTAAGGGAAAAACAATAGGCTGATATAGTGGTACACCTACAATCCCAGCACCCAGGGAGGCTGAGGGAAGAGAATTTTAAGTCTGAGGCTATCCAGGACTACAGAGCAAGACCCTGTCTCTTTGGGGCAGGGTAGGGTACAAGAAAAAGAAAAAAAAAAAAGAAAAAGAAGTGGCATTTAAAGAAGGTGGAAATTCCCTCAGATATTGTCAATGTTCCATCATATGGTGGCTGGCAACAGAAATTCAGGAAAAAGAATGTGAGGGGTTGCAGCCCAAGAGATGGTGAATAACAAGATACTAAGACCAGACTGGAGATCGGTGTGCCCACTTTCCAGTCCTGTAACAAAATACCAGATAAAAGCAATTTAAAAGGAGATAAAGTTCACTTTGACTCACAGTTACAAAGGTCTCAGGCCATAGATGACTGGCTTTGGGGCTCTGTGTTAGGACAGATGATGAGGATGGTGTTTTACATGAAGTGAATATCCCTTGTTTTGGCAGCCCGGGCCCCAAGAGCTCCTTTAGAGTCACGGCTCCACCTGTAAAAGGTTCCATTCATCTCCCAATATTGTCCAGCCTGGCAACCAAACCTTTTAACATGAACGTTTGGAAGACATTTCCAAACCATAGCAAGATGGCGCCCCATCAGGAGCCATTGGGAACCCCTAATGGAATCATCCTGATAGGAAGATACATAGTCTTGAGAAAGATCACTTTGATTCCAAAGGAAGATTTCAAGAGATCATAGATCCTCTGAGGAAGATCATCACTCACGAAAAATAGCTCGTATCCCCTTGGCTAGGATTTTACTTTCCTTGGATATGCTGGCAAAGTAATCATCCTCTTTCCCTTTTGTTCTGTCTGCTGAAAGGATATTTGTGCTTAGATAACAGATAATATCCTATTTCCTTTAAAATTTAAAATACTGCAGCAGATTAGGCCAACGATGTGACCATCAGACAGAATGATTTCTGCTGTGCTTGAAATCAGATTGGAAAAAAAATGCCTATTACGGAGTAATGTAGTATGTAATGTCATAATGCCAGCTAAGCAGAATTGTTCATTGTCATTCAGGTTTCAAGAAATGACCAAAAGAATGCAAGAGAAATAGAATCTAAGAAATAGGACCAAATCAACCAAGTGGTTTATTTGGACTATGTTTGGTTTCTTTTTTTCACATGTTTATTTTATGATACTGGTGACATTAAACAAAATTAGCCTGACACAGGACCAAACTTAGGGTTGGCCAATGGGGCAGACCCTTTACAAAGGGTCTGCATAGTGTCTATTCTGAATGTTTCAATATTTATTGCTGTAAACCTAGCCTTGCCAGGACTTGGTGGTTTTAAAGCAATTATCATGTTAGTTCACAGGTACACAACATTGGTCATGCTTGCTAGAATGGATCAGCTCTATTCCACCTGGAGTAGTCTTGAATGACTTCTCATTTACCTAAAAGCTTGGCTGGGACCAAAACACTTAACACACACCTACATCTAGCTGCCAGATGAAGTAGCAAAATGGCTCAGACTGGCTGGCCTGTATTTCTCCCCCTCCCCTTGCCTCTGCCTTTCATGTCTATAACAATCCCAAGAAATCAAAGGTTCAAGACTCTATGACCTTGGCTTGGACATCTCATAGCAGTACTATATCACTGCCAAATTACCTAAATGAGCCCTATGGACCACACTGATTAAGGGACAGAAAAGGAGAATGTATAACTCAGTGATAAGAGTATCTGACATTCAACAATGAGAAGAAACATCAGTATCTGTTAGTAGTAATAAGCCATCTACCAGAGCATCAGGTGAAACTCTTATCTCTAAAAATGCATAAAACCTATGATAGCATTATTAAGTATTTTGTTCCTACATAAGGCATCCATTGAAATTGAAATGTTTCTTACTAAATCGTAGGAAATTTAAAAAAATTCACAGATATAAATATTGGCTTTGTCAGTGAAGTCATGTTTATTGTGGGGATTAACAGATGTAGGATGTAAGTAAACAGGAGAGAGGAGGGACATTAATTCCAAACTAGGAGAATAGCAGGAAAAGGTCAAGTCATAGGGTTGAGGCGGAAGCTTGGCTGAGTGATGTGTGTGTGTGTAAGACACAATAATGGTTAACATAGCTGAATCTTTACCACCTAGGTTGAATTTAATAAATTTAAAGAAGCAGTATATCCAGACTCCAATCTATGTTATGAGAAGTAGCAGTGACACCCAGGTCCCAGTAGGTATGTGGAGAAGACCTTCATCCATCCTCATCACAACCTGTGCCTGTTTGTAATCGGCAGGAATGATAAAGTTTCCCATCCAAACTTGAGGTCATCCCGTGAGCACAGAATGATTACTTGGTGATGGACTGATGAGCTGTTTCTCTTCTTAATCAGGATCTTCTCCTGGGACCATGTCTTTGGTGCCAAATGAGGTTATCCAGGAAGTCCATAATTGATCTAAATCACTCCTCACGAGGGGGGCTGGAGGTGTCTAAACGTCTCCGGTGCGTGTGTGACACAGTACAGACACCATTAGAATGGCTTGCAGACAGTCCCTTTTCAAATCCACAACAGAGCAACGTTTCTGAGCCACTGTGGGTGCCTGGGCAGATGAAAATCATTTATCCTTCAGGGTTGTAAATGTTGGCAGGCCTCCACTGCAGCGCTCCCATCAAATGTTCCAGTGTTGCCAGTAATCAAACTTATTGCATGTCAGCTACTTTCCTCCATCCTTCTTTTCTATCTTCCAGCCAGACTCTGGGTTGCAGAGAAATAAACAGTGACATGTATGCTTGCTTGGACAGTGTGACAAGACATTCTTGATCTGGCAGGGACAATTTATGAACACACTTGAAAAAAAAAAAAAAACAAGCCAAGGATTTTTATTGCAGACAGAGAAGGCGACAGTGCATCCTAGTGGATAGAGCTGTGCTCTAGGGATTTTTTTTTTATGCACACATACACATTTATTTTATATCCTTATACCTAGATGACTAGCTTCGTGAACAATTTTGAAAAATGGTCTTTTTTTATTTCGTAGTTTCTTATCTTCAAGTCTTTCAAAGATCAAACATATCATCTGAGGTTCTCTGCTAGTAATTTGATTTTGTGGCATATAAACCTCCACTTAAATAAATTCATTTTGAAGAAATCGGCTGTGTTTCTTTTTTAAGTAGAAATACACAGCAATACTTGGGAAAATTGGAGAACATTATCTTGGTGTGAAACCAAAGTGCTGTGTTTCTTGCTTGGTATTTTTATAAATCTCTAGGTTTAGGGAAAGAGTAGAGATGAAAATAGAAGATTTTAAAGGTGAAGTTTATTAGTGGTTACATGGTATCTCCTAGCATGAATATTCATGTGCCACTTTCAAAAGTTTGTTTGCAACTTCTAAGAAACTTAAATTTAACCCCCCAAAAGCCATCAAAAAGAACATCATTATCTGCTGTAACAGAGATAAACTTAACTCATGTGTTATATAGTTAGAAATTCATAGTCACATAACAGAAAGTGTTGAGCAGGTAGGTGAAGGCTTAGTTAATTTGGTGGTTTAGTGATGAGTTAAACATGTCCACTTCTCTGTAATTCATTCAATTTTCAACTAATGCCCTTAAAGTGGATTCAAAAGTTCCACCCATCACATAATGCATAACTCCATCACATAAGTGAAGGTAAGATGTCATGGTTACTTGTGAGCCTATTTAAGAATGAAGGCAACTTTCCCCAAAAGTCCCTCCAAGAGACTTCCCAGGTGATTCATTTGTCTGCATGATTACCTGTTACTTAGTCATGAGTAAAGCAAATCACATTCCTGGTATAAAAACAAACAGCATTCCCCCAGCTATCACTAAGGAGGATTTCATGAAGCTATAAGGAACTCACCCAAAGATCCTTACTATAATGCTAAACAAAATAGAAAGATGGAATAGGCATTGCATCTAGAAAATTGAATGAGAAATAGAAGTATTTTCCTTTCTACAACTTCAGTTACTTAGCAGTTTACTTTTGCTGCATCAAAATATGTCCAATATTGAGTGAGTTACAATGACATCAATTATTTAGCAAGTAATTGTGTGAGTTAACCATTTGGGCTTGGTCCTTGTGGTCATTCTGGGCCTACATAACTCTTCTCACAGCAGTAGTGATCTAGTGGTACTAAGGACACTAGGAGGTGCCATGCTACAGGAACAACATTGATAGCTTTGTTCTTTTCCACAGGGGCTTGCATGTCCAGGTGTTTGACTTTGATTTGTTGGCAAGGTGACACAAAGGTTTCCAGAGCTATACAAGGCAAACCCCAGTGCACAAGTGCTATGTAAGACTGCCTGCTGTTTCTTACAATCTCACTGGCCAAAGTAAATCATACAGAGAATCCCCATTTGTAGGGTTAAATCCAGACTTGACTGCTTCCTGAAGACACACGCAGGGCTGGGCAGGACAGGCAGAGTTCCCAACCACCGCCACACTGTACTAGAAGCTTCTGTGCTGAGATCATTTCCAAATCTCTTACAATGCATAAGAAAAAAAAAGGGAAAAAAATCAGGAGAAAACAAGTGCTACAGGTTGGTCTACATGTCATCTGTTATTCACAATGTGTCACACATTAATCACGGAGCTCTTAGGAGAATCTTCAACTCCTTACTAGAAATCATTCTTGATGCCATAATGGACAATGTATGGGGTTTTATGTGGAAAAGATTTGTGGTTGATTCTGGCAATTGCCTATAGCAATATGCATGTGATCTACGGAAAGTAAACAGTTATTTAATTACTGCATGAATTGAGTTTCCAATCTAGAAAACAGAGATATGTCTGTTTAGATCATTTAAGAAGCAGATTCTAATATGGGGTTGAAATGTTCAGTGAATCTATTGGAGAGGACACATGGAGAGTCAGGGGGTGAAGGTACAAAAACAGTCAGCCATCAGGCTGGAGGGGAGACCCGGTAACTGTGGACAGTGAAAGGAAGGGGAAGAGGAAGAGGAAGAGGAGGGTTTTATGATCACAGAACAGGATGAAACTGTCAGAGAGATGCTAGAAAATACTGTCCTAACCAAATCCATTAGAAGAACCGGACAACGGTCTCCGTGAGGCTGATGGCCCGCTTATGTTCTGACTGGGAGCCCAAGTCATAGAGAGGAATGCTTGTGAACTCTCAAGCTAATTCCAACGATTTTCAGCTAGGTAGTGTCAATCAACAATGGTCCTTCCAGCTAACTCTCTTGAAGGACATCTGAGCAGTGGACATCCATGGCTCCCTCAGAGTACAACCATGCCACTCTTGTGTTTTATGAAAGGAGGATCATATGAGCCCATATTGGCCAGCACTTAATAGAAAGCACATTCATTTCACCTGCTGGAAGTAGCCACAGCCTCACACATCAGTTCAAAGACAAAGCCCATTGCTGAATGACAAGTATTTGATAAAATGCTAAGCTATAATAGAAATCTTCTTTCTAGTTACCCAGCCCTGTTGTATGGGAAGAGCTCCTATTGTGGCCTGTGACCTATTTCTTCTGTACCACTTTGGCATAGCAAAAGCATTCATTTCTACCTACGACAGCTGTCCCATACCCGATGGAACGTAGTGACTTGGAAGGGACAGGTGACTCAAAAAGAGATCATGGAATCTCTTCCCTGGGAGCTGAAAGGTGAACATGATGACAATTCAGTTTCTCTCCAGGTAAGTGGAGTAGTCACAAGAAAACTCAGAACGTTCCAGTAGTTCGATTTGAAGCATGTGTCCTAGATAATAGAGAATGCCAATGCATCACCAGAAGAAAACGAGTAGATAGGAAAGACGAATTGAATGGCCTTTCACATTTGACCTTTTTATTCCAGTTAATTTCTCTTCATATGCATTTCTGTTTTCTACTTATGGTACATAATACATATAATATGCCATATCTCAGCCCCCTATTGACTTGAAAGTAGTTCACGTGGCCTTTCTTATCAGAGTATGCCAATGGGGATACCAAATCGTACAAATGTGTGATCTTGTTGCAATTAGCCATCAAACTGATTTCTTTCCTTAATATGCAGCTTTCAAGTTATAACACAATCAACTAAAATAGAAGGAAAGGGGAAAGAGGTCCATCTCTGGAGCAATCTTGCTTTGGAACAAATACAGACATCCTAACCATGAGTCATTAATGGCTTCAAATTTAGCACAAAAAAATGTTAAACATACAAATTGAAAACACAGTGAACAAATATTTTTAAGAAGAAAACAAATTGCTTGAAAAAGCTTACCAGCATGCAATTATGAAAATGAATATAGAGGTTTTAAACCTTATGGATTACTAAATAGAGAGAAACAATTTACAGGGCTATTTGTTAGAGCTTAGACTTCAGTATGAAAAGACATGCACAGGATGTTAGGAACAAATATTTAATTGGAAGTATTTAAATAAATGGCGGCTGATGGCCCTCCTGTGGTCCTACAAAATGGACGAGACTGAATCAGGTTACAATTAACCCAGTAAATTCTGATTCAAAAAATAAGTTCATAAACCACATAATGTTAGGAACTGAAAAGTCTCCAAGAAGCATATTGATAGATGTTCTGTCTCATTTGAATTAAAAGGTATTCTGAAGCATTCAAGAAGAGCATTAGGATATTAGATCACCTCACAACATTAAGTGTTGTCAAGAATAGCCAGGATGAGGGTCTCCCATATTCCACAGATAAAATTAGTTTTATCTAATTTTCTTTTTTCTTTTCTCAACCATGGGACTTGAACTCAACGCCTAGGCACTGTCCCTGAGCTTTCTTGCTACAGGTTAGCCCTCTATCACTTGACCACAGCTCCACTTTAGGTTTTCAGATTGTTCACTGGAGATAAGAGTCTAATGGACTTCCCTGCTCAGTCTGGCTTTGAATCATGATCCTCAGATCTCAGCCTCCTGGGTTGCCATGATTACAGGCGTGAGCCACCAGTATTTGGCTTTTTTCTTTTTCTTCTTCTTTTTATTGCTGGGGATTCAACCCAGGCCCTCAGGAAGGCTCTACGAGTGCTCTATTCCTGACCTGTACACAAACCTTACACAGGGCTTTGAGAGAGAAGTCTTAAGGAAATCCTGAGTGTTGTAAATAAGAGACTAATTTAGTATGAACAAGGACTTCCATTTAACAATAGAGGTTTCTTTGAAATTCCTGGAGATTGAATATTATTGTAGATCTGTGCCATATACTGATTATACTTTAGCAAAACCTTGATAAAAAGTGGCTTAAATTATTGGTTCATTTAGAAGTATCTATAATACTCTCATTCTTAAAGGTATTTCTGAATAGGCTTTCTAATAAGATCTATTAAAAGAAAAAAAATGAAAACACCCTTCACATGAATCTTCATGCCTATGGAATGATCACAATGAAGCCCACTGTAATTATTACTATGCATGAATTCCGAATGGAGACTTCAAGCACCTGAAAAATGCTGTTTTTAAGCCAGGTGTTAATGGCTCATGCTTATAATCCTAGCTACTTTGTTTCGAAGCCAGCTGGGGCAGGAAAGTCCATGATACTCTTGTTTCCAATTAACCACCAGAAAAACCAGAAGTGGTGCTGTGGCCCAAGGTGGTAGAGTGCTAGACTTCAGTGCAGAAGCTTAAGGCACAACACCCAGGCTCCTCTGAGTTCAAGTCCCACAACCGTCAAAATAGAGAGAGAGAGAGAGAGAGAGAGAGAGAGAGAGAGAGAGAGAGAGAGAGAGAGAGAGAGAGAGAGAGAGAGAGAGAGAGAGAGAGAGAGAGCTATCTTTAAAATATGAAGTCAATTACAATGGTTTATTCTTTCTTCCTCAATAGTTGGTGGCAACTAATCATGGTGACATTGAAGCAGCATTGCACTTTATTCTACATTAAAAATGGGCTGGGGGACTGGCGAGGGTCATGTGCCTGACCAACGTAAGCTCTCACCTACTTCTAGGAAGAGTTGTTAGCAACAAGGGGATATCAAGATAAATGAATGCTGATCTCTCTGGAGGGAAGTAGCTTTTTTCAAGGAACTTCCTCTGAGAACCTTTGATTCCTAAGTCAAAAATCACGATTCCAATTCTAGCACATTCATCTGTTTCATAGACCACAGTGTTCAGCATTTCCCGTTATAGCATTTTATTTCATTCCCCCTCAGAGCAAAGTCCACCTCTGCTTCCATGCAGAAACTCTACTGCCAGTTTATTGGCAGAGAACATTTATTGTGTGAAGGTTCCGTAAGATAGAAGATGCTGGGTTTAAGCAGTTGATTCTCTGGTGTGATATTAATTGGCTGAACATAGCTGAACAAAATCCATCAAACTGAGAAGCCAGTCAACAGAGGGACAAGATTATTTTTAATTCCAACCTGTAATTCTGCTTCCATTAAAGACTGTTCACAAGATGCAGGGCTACCCACTACTACAAAATATTAAATATCTCCACACAAATACTTAATCCTTGTACTAATCAGATCCATTCTTACCTATCTCTCTGCAAATGGCCAGTATTTAACATATAATGTTATGATTATAAAGACAAGATTTTTCCTAACTCCCATTGTTCTATATGTTTAAATAGAACCCGAGGTTGTCTCTTACTATAATTAAAAGGGATTGAGGCAGAAATGTGTAAGTTTAAATTCAAAGAACAAAGGATGGGGTGAGAGGCAGATAAATGGAGAGAGAAGGGATATGATACTACAGTCATAATTTTCAATATGCATGTTGAAAATGGAACCAGGTTACTTGAGAGGATGAGCTGGAGAGAGGGAGGAGATGAGGATAATAATGGGAAAGGTGGCTTGATCAAGAAGCACTGTACTCATACATTGATATGTTGAACTGAAACTCTTCATACACCGACTTAAAGCAACTTAAAATTACCAAAAATAAATATTAAGGAAACACAGCCGATTCATGTTGAGAAATACATTCTACTGCTAATGCACGTAAATAACATATCGTTGTGAAAGGTGACCACTTTATTCTCCAAACACTAAACTACCAAAATAGTAGTAAGACAGTTTGGATTATTTTCATTACATTCTGATTTATTTTGCTTGTAATTTTACAATGTCACAAATATCAACAGGTTGTTTCTATCTCAAAACCTTCCGTTCATTAGATCTTTGCCAATGAACAGATTCTGTTCTATTTAAAGTGAGGTCGTTGTCTACCAAGTAAATGGTTTGTAAGACAGAGTGATGGAATTCATGGGTAAAGGTTCTAAATACTGAGCACGGGTGGGAAGCTTATCATGAACATTAACAAATTATTACAAAGTATGATTTTTATAATTTCCTTAAGTCCAGTAAGCTTTACAGAAATAAACACATTTTCATTGGCCAGATTCGAGAGCCATCTGCTTTCCCATTTGCATTTTGCATATTTCTCTCTTGTTTTCCTAAGCTCATTTTATCAACATCAGTGTGAGTTTGGATGTTTACATAAATGTTATATCATTCCATAAAATATTCCTGAAGTCAAGACATTTGCCCCTTGACTTTACTCACACGAAAATAAGACTCAAACTAATCTAAGCTCAAAGAAGAAAATAATATAGAGAGATGTAGAGAATATATTTGTACACAGACATGCATATAACATATACTCTCCTCAAACTAAAAGAAACTTTCCCAAGATTAATTATAATTATCTTTCTTATATCTCACATACAACTCATGTAAATAAGCCGCATATTTCAGAAAACTTACATTGAAGACCAAAGTAATAGTTTTAATATATATGATAGTCAAAGTCCACATGTGGTTATTTAATTTAAAATTAATTAAAAGACTAAGGAAAATGTAGTTCCTCAGTTAAAGAGTTCAGTTAAGGAGTCACAGTTAAAAAGTTCAAAAGTAACATGCCGGTAACGAATATCTATTACCTAGTATACTTACCAAATGCATAGAGAGTCACAAAATCAGTAATAGTCAACAACTTCACATGGAAATACAATGGCCAATAACATTATCAAACATTCTCTTAAATTGCTCTAATGTAGAAAAAGCACCCTATGTTTTTGTTATTGCTGTTATTGTTAAAGCTAAAGCCACAAGAGTGTTCAGATGTTTTCTTTCTGACATATCCAGATTGTGTTTGCTTCTCAATTATAGCTCTGTTCATTTCTGCAGGCAAGTAGGATGTAGGAATTATCAGCAAAGAAGAGCCCAAAACACAGTGCTGAAGAAAACTTAAAAACACAGAACAAAGTGGTGGCAATGGAACTAGGAAAAAAAGTGATTTAAAGATAAATAAGGACTCGGGTATTAGGTTCAAACATTTATGTTTACTTTTATTTTTATTGCAATTATAAAGGTGATGAACAGAGGGGTTACAGTTACATGTCAGGAAATGAGTACATTTCTTTTTGGATATTCTTCCCACTCTCTCTCCCAGTTTTTCCCTTCTTTCTCCAGCCACAAATTGCATAGTTCATTTTCAACATTGTATCCAGTGAGTACGCTCCTGCATTTGTTTACCTTTGTCCTTCCTCTGTGTTGTTCTCTTATCCTCCCAAAAACAGATAAATGAACAAATAAGACAAAAAGGAAAGAAAACAGAAACCACAACCACAAAGGGAAAAACAACTCTTGTTTCCAATTCTTGGGATTCATTTTGATAAACAATAATTTCAATGATCAGAGGCACAGATCCACCTTTTAAGTGGCACTGAAGATTAATCCCTCTCTACTCTTCTACTGAGCAAGATTTTGTAGTCCCCTTTTGTTTGGAAATCCATTATTTCAGGTGAATATTAAGCTTAGTTTTGTTTAAACTTTCACAAGCTATAGCAATATACTTGTTCTATGGCAAAAAGTTATGAGAAACATCTAACCAAAAGTTACAATACATGAAGAGCAAGGGATAGATGAAATAATGTAGAAAATTGTCATGGCTGGAGGGATGACTCACATGGTAGAATGCCTGTGAACATGAATCCCTGCATTCAATCCCCAGTTTTGGAAAAAGAGAAAAAATTCATAATAAAATTGTGCTATTTTAAGAAAATTAAACCTGAAATCATAAATGATGAACAACCATTTATGCTGTAGGTGTGTAACCAGCTCACATTTAGTTATGCTTGTACCTTTATACAAGTGTTCTGACCTCTGCCCTCCATCCCAACCTTTGTTGTGCTAGACAGACATTATTAAATAAATGTAGGCCCAGATAGTCAGAACAAAAAGTAGTGGCTTTGAGTTGACTGATTAATGAATAAAAGAATACCTGTGTTTGTGTGTGTGTGTGTGTGTGTGTGTGTGTGTGTGTGTGTGTGTGTGTGTGTGTGTGTGTGTGTGTGTGTGTGTGTGTGTGTGTGTGTGTGTGTGTTCATTAGTGCTTGAACTCAGGGCCTGGGAACTTTCCTTAGCTTTCTTGTTCAAAGCAGATGCTCTACCACTGAAGCCGCAGCTCTACTTCCAGCTTTTTGCTGATTAATTGGAGATAAGTGTCCCTCAGATGTGTCTCCTTTGGACTGGCTTTCAACTGCAATCCTCAGATCTCAGGTTTTCTAAGCATCTAGGATTATAGGAGTGAGCTACCAGTGCCCAGCCTAACACATATGTTCTTACATTTTAAATGTTTTTGTGTCTATCTGCATCATGCCACAGATCACACGCTACTGGATATGACTGATCAAATAGCAATGTCACTGGTGTCAAATTTGGTTTCTAATACTTTACCAGTTAAATTCTAAAGTTCAATCAAATAGCCTCTTACTAAATTATTTTATTTAACAATATTCAATGCTGCAAGAGGTTCATTTAAAATATTTTAAAATGGTTCCTTTTATGTTCCTGAGCCTCAGTTTCCTCGTTGTGAATTTAACAATAACATTCCTCACAGAAATGGAGTGTAAGAAGTAAATAAGATAATGCTCTAGAACACCGGACTGCTTGGGATTCAAAAGCTTAATATGTTTTATAAGATGCATTTATAAGGCACTTTTTGGAACTCATAAACAAGCTCAAATTTTTTTCTTCCCCAGGTCAGCACTGGGAATAGTAGCATTCAGACCAGAAATTGGATGTTGAAAAAAATGTAGCTGGGAGAGCAGCCAGCCATCTGGTTACAGGGCCTCGCCAGGACATTCTCTGTGCAGACTGGCAAAACTCCACATCTGAGGGGCTTAGCTGCCATTACCACTGGGCTCTATGCGCCTGTCTTACATCCACAGGGAATCTGAGCAAGGGACATCAGTGAAGAAGCCACTGTCAAACACCTGGCACACATGGGCATGGATGGTGCTATGGAAGCCTACTGCTGCTGATGGACCTGGGATATGGGAAGAGAGGGAGGATGGGGCTTTCATTATCAACACCTTTCAGCCTATTTACACCATTACAGAGAAGAACAAAGTGCAGATCTTGTAAGTTATTTTCCTCTTCCAAATGGATCCTTAATTCAACCAGTAACCAAATCCAGAATAGCTGCTCAATAAATGGTGAATATATGTTTCCGCTGAATCTTGCAGATTTACACTTATGACACTATAATGCAGTAAATGGATTCTTCCTCTAAAGACATTCTTTCGTAAGTGGAGCAATTCAAATGTATTCTTCCTAAAACAATGAGCCCTGCTCATGCTAAATAATAAGAAAACACACCAGTGAAAGCCAACATTTATTAAGATTTTACTATGGGTTTTGCACTTAGTCTTTCCAACAACTTGTGAGTTAAATATTTCCATTTCAGCTGGGAATTGATGACAAAATGAGGAGAAGCAAGGTGAAGGTCATAGAACCTTGGTTCCATTCCATGTCTGTCTGTTTTTAAAGAATGGCTTCCTGTCATTAAATCATATGACCTCTTTGAGAGACTAGAAATGGAGTAGAAATGGAGTGCTCCCGAAATGATTAAAAAAAAGAAAAGAAACATGGACCACTGTGACTCTTAAAACACTATTTCAAATCCTTTGATGTTCCTTTCATGTGAAATGGTATCATGCCCTCTATCTTCCAACTAACGCAGCCTCGGAACTGCTTAAATCTATAGAGACTTGGAAATCTTCAGTGCTAGCTCACTCACACCCACAGAGCTTCTTGAGTTCATGGAACACACTCCCTCAGGAGTCTGTAAGAAGTCAGACTACCTGGAAGTCTGCCTTCAGGAAGGATAGTTATGTGAATACTCAATGGGACAATCTCATCATGGCTACCAAAATGGCAGATGTGTTTGAAAGCACCCTGGGGGATACAGAGGGTCCAAACACCACCACATCACACAAGATACCATGATGAAAATGTGCTTCAACATTCATGGTCGCAAGGGGATGTAGTTGACGGACAATCACCATGCCCAATGGGGCAATACATTTCTGCTGTGATCCTATTTCCTCTTAGCTCCTCCCACCCATGAACACAGGAGGCTACTAGCAGTCATCCATTTCTATATGCATGAAGGTGCTTTCCACAGGTAGATTTTCAGTCTGGCCCAAACGTTCTGAGAATATCACTGCAGCCTAGGCAATCCTGTTTCTCACATCTCTCTATCATCCTAAGTGTCGGGACTGGACAGGCAACGATCATTCCAGAGAAACGAAACCTGAGCTGAGATAATCAGTTATTCCAAGTGTGAACAACACCGTGTTTTCTGCATTAAAATTCCAGGGTTCAAGGAAACGCCTCACTTCAGGATAAACCATGGCAACTGGTCACTATTACAATGATCAGAACAGGGATATAATAGTGGCTCATGATACATATTGAACCCTAAAGGGTTACATGAAAGGAAATGGAAACCACACTTAAAATGAACCAGACTTTATATATATATTTGTTTATATATATGTATATATAAACTCCACCTGGAGACCATTTTTGCCGAGGCTGACACTTCCCTGAGGATATGGCTACTCTGAACTCTTGTGCAAGGAGATGCTTTCAATAATAGCTATTGAAATAGTAATAATAGCATTGTGAATATTATTAACTATATATTATATTATATACATATTATATTGAAATGTAAGCCAAAGACTTCTGTAACCTCATCCCAGGAGTGACAACCTCTCACTTCCCACTAAATTCCTTTTCACAGAAGGTCACCAATTCCAGTCCTTGCTCAAGGGGAATGATTATATGATGACAGGAAAATGGCAGGAGGCTACCAACCATTCCATCTAAATGCAAAATGTTTGCATAGGTTACTTCTGTCTAACAACACATAGTGGGTATTTAAAAACCACTGTTCACACTTTCTACCCCAAAAGAACTAAGTGACATAAATAGAGAAAATAAAAGGCAAAAAGAAGCAGGACAGCCAAATTCAAATTGAAATGATCTGCTTAATTGAATATGCACAGATAATTTTAGTCTAATACAAGTGCTATAACAGGAGGTAATGCAGAATGTTTGGAGAGAGAGCAATATTTGAGAGGATATTGAAATAAAAAAACAGCATATTACAGCATTGCTCATCTTTTTATTGAAAAAAGTTTATTATTAACTAGCTGTACAAAGAGGTTACAATTCCATGTCGGATTATGAGTACAGTGCATCTTGATCAATATCACCCCTTCCATTGTTCTCCCCAATGTTCTCCTCCATTTTCTCCCATCTCTACCCACAAGTTACATAGTTAAATTTTTACATATTATACATTGAATATAATGACTGCATTATCATGATGGAAGCTTATGAATACATACTGATGAACATGATACTTAGAAGATAGCATCAAAACTGTTCAAACAAAACCCCCTTGTACTAATGCTAATAAAGTAACTGTTTTTATTAATAAACTATTAAACCCAGGTTACAGTGGCTCATGCCTATAAGCCTAGCTATTCAGGAGTTTGAGATCTGAGGATCGTAGTTCAAAGCCAGCCTGGGCAGGAAATTCTGTGAGACTCAATCAACTCCCCGCAAAAAGACAGAAGTGGTAGAGTGTCAGCCTTGAGTAAAAAAGCTAAGGGACACTGCACAAGCCTTCAGTTCATGTCCCCATTCCTCCACAGAACATATAAAAAAAAAACTTTAAATGAAAGGGGCTTCCTTTGAACAGTTAACAGGCATTAAAAAAAATGAATACCAGGAAGCTGAATCATCTCTTGGCTGAGCAGGTTGGGGACTAGTAAAAGGAGGCAGATGAATGGAGAGAGGTATGGTAGGCGAATTCACCTCAAATATTGTGGTGTTCTCTCTCTCTCTCTCTCTCTCTCTCTCTCTCTCTCTCTCTCTCTCTCTCTCTCTCTCTCTCTCTCTCTCTCTCTCTCTCTCTCTCTCCTCTCTCTCTCTCTCCTCTCTCTCTCTCTCTCTCTCTTTCTCTCTCTTTCTCTTTCCACCTCCCCACAATATATGCAATATTCATTCATAAAAATGTTACTAGGATTCATTCTATAAGGGATGGTGGGGGTGCAGTGGAGGAGAAGGGTGTAATGGAATGGATAAAGTTGCATTGTATACATAAAAAGACAGGTTCTATCAGGGAAAGAAGAATTTTGATCGTAGCTTATTAAAACAACAAACATATTTTTTAGAGAGTAGCATAGAACTGGGAGTGGAGATCAATGAGAAGAACTTTGCCTAAGTGCTATATTTTTGTAACGTTTTTAATAAGGCAATAGTAATGTAGTATATGTATAATTATTAAAAGGCTAATTAAATTCATGTAAGCCCATGGCTCCTAAATACAAATCTTCTCAAATATGTACTGTATATACAGAGAAATGATAGATAGGTAGACAGACAGGGGAGAGAAAGAGATGGAGGGAGAGACTCTTAAATCTTATGGAACAGCTGGCAAAATTTATCTGACTTTCATCTAGGCCTTCATCGGGGCCTCCATGTGTGAATGAGCAAAACTGTATTTCATCATCACACTCTTTGTGTGGTATAATTTACACCTGTTCCTTCAAGAAAGCTGGAAAACTGAAAAACAATTTATTTTTACCTTATTTCCCTTGTACATACATCTTTCATTAGTGTTCTTAACCATTGTTCTAAACTGTTCAAGATAGAAGTGAAGGATGACCAAAAAATCAAGGGAATTTCTCTCTCCCCAAACCCTTGTTCAACCTGTTGTATAAAATTAGGAGACAATTATATAAATCTTTCAGACACCACTCAGAAAGGCATCACCCAAGCATAAAATAAAGTTAAAATAAAGAAATATAAATATGAATATTTAAGCAAGGTTACTTTTGTTCAAGCTAGCTCTCACATATGAAATTTAAAATGTTATAACAGGTGAACGAAGAGAGAGAGAGAGAGAAACAATCTGAAAAGGAAACAAAGAGGCTCATGAGTAGTGCACGGCAGGTCTAATTTGGGGATCATGAATTTGGGGACTCAGGGACTTTCTCAAGGGTAGCAGCATTTTCCTTAAGTTGTAACCAGAGCCACAAAAACTAACTTTAGAGAGAGTGATCCCAGTGAAAGAACACAGAGCGAGCTGTAGGAGCTTGCCTGCTGTAGAGCTGAAGAGAAGGCAGTCAAATCCACTCACCAGCTTCATAGCAACCTCAACCTTGACTGAAATGAACATGGGGAACCACTATTCCTCAATTATGTCTTGAAGACATCTTATCCATCTCCAACCTTCTGTCCCACATCATAAACAAGAAACCATGAATTTTTTTCTTAAAAACCAAAAGACATTAAATGACACCTTTCTAAACCCAAATAAAGAAAATATATAACTACTCTTTCACATTTCAATATCACTCAGTATGTTTCCATTTTGTAAGGATCACTTAAATAACAATATGAGTTTAGATAGTTTAGTTAAGCGTTCGTTTTTAATTCCTTTCATTATATACCCACACAAACTCATTCCAGCCACAGTTCACAGCCTCATGCACTTTTGAATGTCTCATTGCAGCAAATTTTTTCATGCATGTTTAATAAATTACACCCTCCGTATTTATAGACAGCCGCAGTTGTTTAGTGGCTGTTGTTTCTAAATAAACTTCTTGCATATTTTGCTCAGCAATCAATAGCTTTAATTATCATCAGTGTGTTGATTATGGTGGTTTAATACTGTGAGAACTTTTCTTTCATTGTAGACCAATTTTTATTTCCTCGTGGGAGTCATTTACTATTTCAGAACTATGGGGGTAAAAAAGCAGATACTCTTTCATGGAGGTTGATATTATAGAGCAGAAAAAAGCAGATACTCTTTTATAGAGGTTGATATTGTAGAGCTGAGATGAGACCTTTTTCCTGGAAAGGGGTTGGTATTACCAAGGCTCTGTGAGCTCTACTTTCTCTTCCAACAGCTCAGCTCTGCTCTTGTACTATAAACACAGCCAAAAGGAATACGTAAGAAAGGTGTAGTGATGTTCCATAAAACTTTACGAAAGCAAAAAGGGACCAGGATCTGTAGTTTTCATTCCCTTGAATGATAGCTCTTCCGTTTCTGGATGAGTTAACTATTCATGTAAGAACTATAGCTCTTAAATCACTGGGTCAGTTAAAATAATTCATGCCTATGCTGGCTATGCTAGTAGGTTTAAAAAGAATAACACATTTACAGTAATATTTGAGATGGAATCCTCACCTTATGGCCTCTAGGTATACTTTCTAGAAATTTAAATTAAATGATCATTTATGGTGAGGGAATTGGTCACTCACTAGTGAGAACACTAATGAATTAAGTAGAGGAGAAATTGTGTATAAAATACAAAGAAATAATAGGGCCATGTCTAATTCCGATAGCTGTGCTGTATGAATCAGATATTTTGGTGCAACCTCTCCTCACTGGTCCCTCTTCTTCATGGAAACCAGATGCGGTACCTGTGTTGATGTTGGCTGCTAACACAATGTCATAAATCAGAGTGCTATTGTCTCCAGAGTTTCCTACGTGGAATGCAAACACCCACCAAGCTGGGCCAGGTTGCCCCAGATAATTGCCCCAGATTCCTGTGCCTTTACGAAAGTATCACAATGGGCCTGAACTCCAAGTCTCCACTGCTCACTGTGGCTTCTCCTCAATTGTTCTGCTTCTCTATTGATACTCAAAATGCGGCATGAGCCATTGCTTACCATTTTGGGTGGATGTTGACTGTATCTGGATTCCCTATCTACTCACACAGTGACAACATTTACCAGTGAAAGTACTCTTAACAGCAGTGTTACCTTCCATCTTCAATAAAATACTCCGGCCACTGGGCATCAGTGGCTCATGCCTATAATTCTAGAATTCAGGAGGCTGAGATCTCGGGATCGAAGTTCAAAGCCAGCCAGGAGAGGAAAGAGCATGAGATTCTTATCTCCAATTTGCCACCAGAAAACAGAAAGTGAAGCTGAAGCTCAAAGTGACAGGACACTAGCCCTGAACAACAGAGCTCAGGGACAGCTCCCACGCCCAAAGTTCAAGCCTCACAACTGACCAAAAAAAAAAGAAAAAGAAAAGAAAAATACTCCCTGTAGATTGCACTGCTCAATCTGAATTTGCACAATATTTGAGATCTATCTGCCTTCTTGGACCTAGATAGGAATATTATTAGTGTTATTTTAGCACCAAGGTAGACATTCATTCCACACTTCCTGGCGCATCAACTTTGGTCCCAAACTTAATTGGCCAATCCTGTTTCAAGTTGGGCATTTAGGTCATCAGTGAATGTGACTGGGTACAGCAGCAGCCCCTTGGCCCTGCAATCAATGATGGACTTTTAAGGAGTTGCCAATGTCTTTAGCACTGCATTGCAGCAGAGAAAAGGGAAGAGGAAAAAATTAGCAAAATAAAATGAAGGAAAGAGAAGGAAGAAAACATATCCAATCATAGTTCATGACCCGAGTAGAAGCACGTGGAGGATGGTCAAAACAGAGAGGAGTTTTCTGGAATTCCTAATCAGGCTTTTTAGACTCCCCTCCTCTTTTGGAATAAATGGCATTTGTAAATTTTGCATTGATACGTGAGGGGTCCTCTCTTCTCTCTTCAATCATTAGTGTTCAAATGCTTGCATACTGTATTCTAAATCTCCTTAAACCTATCTGTGTTTATGATTTGCAACTTACTACAAAGCTGTTATAAAATACAATCATATAATTCATGTCCTATCATTTTTTTTCTGAATGTGGCCTATATACATTAGAAGTAGTGTACTACAAAGCATTGAAATTCCTCATCTGCGCACTAGTCTTCCCTTGCCATAATTAAATTCAAATATTGACTTCACTGGAGAGTCAGGTATGTACTTTTTAAACCAGAGCAAGTGTCATTGCTCTCTATTGCTCTCTTTAGCTGCTCAGTGAAAAAACCTCGTTTATCTGGATGAGGCTTGAACTCTGGGGAGTTTTGAATTACTAGATAACACCTTTGTAGAACCTACCCCTGACATAACATGAAGAGTCTGGAAAATTGGAGTGTATGGAATAATTTCTGCTTGTAAATAAAGACAAGTGAAACAGTTCAAACTATTAGCTATATAAATCCTTCTGAGCCTAAAGGGATTCAGAAAAGGATGCACACAACCTTTATAGCAATGAGCATCTCATTGTCTCTTACTTAACTACCTGGAAAAAGGAAACTATCACGGAAGCAAAGACACTATGCTTCTTACTAATTGAGCCAATAACCAACATTTGTGTGAGGGCATAGAGGGCCTTTGAACTCACTAAACTACACTTGACAAGAAAGAGAAGATAATTGTGGGCAATTACAGGCTGGAAAGATTGAATGATTATGACAAAAAAAATTCTGTATTTTTTATCTCTGAGAAATGTATCAAGTAATTTCAGTGGTTATTATCTTGATTATAAGAACAAAAGAAATAACTATAGTCTGGTGGAATTGTTCAGAATATGGGAGTAGAGACTGTGGGTGGGGGAAAACGTGAAAAGTATCAGCTGACCCTTATCTGATCCAAGACAGAGAAGTCGGCTGCAATTTACGTCCTGTGTGTTTTATTCAGAATGAATCTCAGTTTGGTCACACACTCTCACTCAGCCTAGTTGCTCAGAAGTTGCTTCTTTTTTCAAATACCTTCTCTACTCTGATAATTTGGGATTCCTTGAGCAATTACTTATTTTTCTGTTTCCTTCTGCAGACAGATACTTTTTCCTTAGCTAGATCATGTAGAGTGATTGGCGAAGTACTTTGCTTCTTACAATGAGTCGCTTTAGCACTTGGAAACTCATTATTTTGCTTTGGGGGCATGTTTAGATCTGTATCTAAACAGAGTCTCTTGATGATAAAGAGAAATAGGCACATTTAAATCAGAAAGTCAAAATGGTTGTTTCAGAGGGCAGCTAATACTGATCTCACAGAAAATTCTCATCATAGGTGTGCAAGCAGTTTTGTTCCAGGAAGACGTGCAAAGTAAAATTATTGGTGAAATTCATAATGAGAAGGACTCTGTGGTCTGTGTCAGGCTGCTGCCTGTGAGTAATTGGAACAGATAGCTTTTGGTGGTAAAATGGACATTTTTTTCTTTAGGTCATGTGTTCTGTCTGTTGATATCATTTAAAAACTCACTAAGAATGATTGAAGTTTTTATACTAAAGTTATAATGTATTCTTTTCAATAATTCTCAGAAAATGTTAACTAACAGTTATTGATCCCTTAGTATCTACAAATTTACCATGATGAACTGAAAATTTGCATCTCCTCAAAGTTAGTATTTTCAGGGCTTCTATCCCACTATACACCCTTAATCCTAACTACTCCAGAAGCAGAGATCAGAAGGATCATGGTTCAAAAAAAGCCCAGGCAAAAGTTAACAAGATCGTATCTCTTGAAGCAAGCTGGTGGGGGTTCATAACTGTAATTCAGCTACAGGAGGCCCAGAGAGGAGGATCAAGGTCTAAGGTCAGCCTTGAGTAAAGGTAAGATCCTATCTAAAAATTAAACCCCAAAAGACTAGAATGGTGAGGTGTAGGAGGATTCAAGGGGCTGAGTTCAGGGCTGGGAAGGTGGCTCAGTGGTAAAGCGCTTGCCTCGCATGCATGACGCCTTAGGTTTGATTCTTCAGCACGACATGAGCAGAAAAAAGCCAGAAATGGTGCTGTGGCTGAAGTGGTAGAGCGCTCACCTTGAGCTGAAGAGCTGAGGGACAGCGCCCAGGCCCAGAGTTCAAGCCCCACCACCAACCAAAAAAAAAAAAAAAAAAAAATAGGCTGACTGCTTGCTCAGCAAGTGTAAAGCCATGAGTTCAAAACCTTGTCGCTTTAATAAAAATCACTATTTTGCAATCCCAAGCCTTGATAAGACAAACATTTGGAGTCGGAGCCTGTGAGGTCACAAAGGAGCTGATAGAGAGAGGAGTGGGGCTCTGGCAGGGTGGAGTCAGTGTCCTTCCCAGCATTCCCAGCGGCTACAGGAGACCTGTTGATAGGCCCTCCTTCCACAATCCTTCCACATTCTCTGACACTCTCTGTCTCTTCTCTTCTCTTCTCTTCTTCTCTTCTCTTCTCTTCTCTTCTCTTCTCTTCTCTTCTTCTCTTCTCTTCTTCTCTTCTCTCTCTTCTCTTCTCTTCTCTTCTCTTCTCTTCTCTTCTCTTCTCCTCTCCTCTCCTCTCCTCTCCTCTCCTCTTCTCTTCTCTTCTCTTCTCTTCTTCTCTTCTCTTCTCTTCTCCTCTCCTCTTTCTTCTCTTCTCTTCTTCTCTCCTCTCCTCTCTCTCCTCCTCTCGCTCTCTCTCTCCTTCTCTCTCCCCCTCTCCTTCTCTCTTTTCTCCCTCTCCCTCTCTCTCTCTTCCCCTCTTCCTCTCCTTCTTCCCCGCCCTCCATCCTAGCCTCTGAAGAGAGAACATCCTAAACAGAATCCCATCCATCAGCACTTTGACCTTGGACTTTATAGGCCCCAGAAGCAAATGGGGGGAAGAATTCCTCTTGTTGAAGCCACTAGTCTGTGGCGTTCTGTTCTAGAAGTTCAAGTCCACAAAGACTCACCGATTGCACTAGCCTTCAATCAATGGCATTGGCTCTATTGTGTAAGGGACACAGGAGACAAAAGTTTCCCACTCTTGCCATGGGTTATGGAAGGGAGTCAAACCTGGCAATGCAAGGCTAGGTTTGAGATACTAGTGACTATGTCATACAACTTGCTGTGAGAATTGGGAGTCTCCCTAAGTCTAACTTTTCAGTATGAGAAAACCACGTGGGTCCTATTAGTTGAAGTTTACCAAGACAGTGAAGATGGAAGAAAAACAATCAGTGAAGCTCTAGCATAAGTAAGTCAATCAACAAACCTCTTGTATGTACTGTACCTGTCAGCATTGAGAGGATTGAATAAACCAATGGGTATGAGTGAGTCTTCATATTATCGACTCATCAATTAGAGAATTAACTAGATACATTGATCTCAGTGCTCCTGGCTCCTGGCTCCTGGCCTGTAATCCTAGATACTTAAGAGGCTGAAATCTGAGGATCCCAGATCAAAGCCAACCCAGGCAGAAAAGTCTGGGAGACTCATATCTCCAGTTAACCAGAAAAAGGCCAGAAGTAGAAGTGTAGCTTGCCTTGCATGCATGAGGCCCTGGGTTTGATTCCTCAGCACCACGTAAGCAGAAAAAGCCGAAGTGGTGCTGTGGCTCAAATGGTAGAGTGCTAGGCTTGAGCTAAAGAGCTTAGGGACAGCGCCCATGCCTAGCGTTCGGGCTCCACGACAGGCCAAAAAAAAAAAAAAATTGTCAAAAGACCACCAAAGTGGCAATGTTGAATTTCCCCTTAACTTTATGTTCCTGTAAAAGCGGAGAACTGAGCATTCTTCTACCCTTTTATGTTTATAAGGGAGTCAGGCCAGCCTACTCCAAAGAATCACATGTGCACCCTGGGCATGAAGAAAACCCACAGTAACCCTAGATGTAGTATTTTTTTAATGTCTGGCCATAGACCCTCCTTTTTTATGAACAATTAACTGAACTTTTGGGGGGGCAATTGTGATAAATACAAGGGTAAAATCCAACTTGGGACCATCCGTTCCCCTTCCCTCTCAGCCTGAACCAGCTCACTGCGCCCCCTCCTGGTCCTCCTGGGAGCTGCATCCATAGAGGAAAGCACACTGACCCTCCCTTCCCCCCTCTCTCCCTCTCTCCCACCCTCCATCCATCTCTCCCTCCCTCCCGCCTCCTCAATCATCACCCTCCAAATACCTGCTGGACTGTCCTCCTCTTTGCCCAGCCTTTCCCTTTCTGTGTCCGCCATCTTTCTATCCATATCACAAACCCTTGAGAAAATCAACATGAGAAGAGAAGAGGTTTACTCTGGCTCATCTTGTTGAAGCCCATCCGTGATGGCTGGGGTCTTTGTGGCAGAGCCTTGGCAAAGTGAAGTCTCCAACTCCATGGCTGGAACGAAAAGGAGGCATTCCTGCCATCGTTTTCCAGGACACCCCCACAAACCCAATGACCTACTACCTGGCCTTGTGGCTCAAAGGTTTCGTTCAGCCCACTGGCTCACACCTGTCATCCTCGCTACTCAGGAGGCTGAGATCTGAGGCTTACAGTTGAAAGCCAGCCCCCACAGAAAAGTCCCCGTGAGACTCTTATCTCCAATGAACCATTCAAATATTCACAAGTGGTGCTGTAGCTCAAGTGATACAGTATTAGTCTTGAGCACAAACAGGCTCTGGGACAGCACCCAGGCTCTAAGTTCAAGTTCCACCACTAACAAAAAAAGAAAAAGGTTTCATTTACCATGACCCAATAAAATAGCATTAACCTGCAGACTAACACTGCCTGTGGGATATTTTAGTTCCCAATTACAGTCCTGGTGCTCATCCGACTCACACTGTCATAATCAGCCTTTTGATGGTCTGCTCCTACCAAAACCCAGATTCATTTTTTTTTATTACAAAAAGGGAACAGAAGGAAGTATAAATTGTCCAAAGCCTCTGGGAGTCTTATGTTAATTGGGTCTTCAAATTGTTCACCTTTTTTTTCCCCCTATGACTGCTACTGTTTTGTTTCTAGAACTGACAATTGATGGGTAAAATAAAAGAATTCATAAACAAACTAGGGAAATGTTATCTACATTTAGGAAATTGACTCAGGGGTATTTTCTTTGTAATTCAATTCTAAGTATTCTAATAAAGTTTCTTTATTATCTAGCATTTTTTTTTTTGTAGAGTTGAAAACTGCAGTTTTACCACATCCGTTTTAGGGTGATTTTTATGAGATACATTAGAAAAGTTAGATTATCTTTACTCTAGAGAGAAATGAATATGATTTCGTAGTCATGTAATATTCTGACCAAAATGTTTGCATATTAAAATGATTGGGGCTCTTGCTAGAGTAATATTCGTCTGAAAAGTAAGTGAAGTTCAGGTTTGTGATATCCTGGAAATAGCTATAGTTTATAGTCACAGATTAGCCTCCAATTTCAGCTTGTTATTTTACATCCATTGTGAGTGGCCTAGAGTTCCAATTGCTTCACCTGAACATGAGGATAACACTTTATTTCACATGCTTGGGAGAACTGAATTGAAGATGAGCAGTGACACGGTAGTTTTCTGGGACAGGTAAGACATTATTATTAACAAAGTAGTTTTCCTTAGTCTTCCTCTAACTCTCTCAACAATGAAAGGAAGTCTCTCCCTGTCCCAGGACAGTAATTTAGGGAGGTATGTGATTTCATTGGTCAGTTTTAAGAATTTCTAACCCCTGTTAGCTTTCTCTAGGTTTTATGGGTCTATATTTGATATATAAAAATTGCACCTAAATGAACGATGCATACAATTGAATGGGTCTGCACATGCATTTGTATCTTTTGGTATGATCTCCTCAACCAATAATACATTCTTTGCTTTCAAAATTTCCTTTACATTGATTTCTTTCATTGTATTGTACTTGGATGTGATTAGAAAACCTTTCATATGTGATCTGTCAGTCCAAAGATCTCCCTTCCCATAGCTTAGTACACTCCTTCCCCTTTGCATGGCTTAGCATGCTCTCGTCTTAGGCAAATGCTAGGCCCATGTAGTAAAGGCAGTAAATAATCAACCAGTAATAATCAGCCACCAACCCCCTCTACCTTGGAATGGCACTTCTCTGGGTAGCTACCACCATAGAAGGCAACGGAAGCCCCTTAGAGTGACCTTCAGGTCTGGGCAGCTGCAGGGCCCTTGTCTACTATTTGGACAGCAGCCATAAATCCTAGTCTGCCATGATGAAGCCCCTGCCCCACACAGCCACACCATCTCCTAGCTCTCTGTAGCCCTTCCTAGATCTCCTAGGTTATATAGGTCACCTCAGACAATAGCTGGCACTTCTTCTCACTTCTCCCTTGTGAGAAGGGGTCTTTCTGGCCCCTTTCCTACCAATAAACCTTTTTTTGTTCTCTGTAACTGAATGTCTAGGTGATTTTCTGGCAAAGTCTACAATAATCTAACAAGAGCGCCCTTGGAAAACAATAAGTCTGTGAGCAAAGTTCTTATTATGCAGTTAGGGCTGGCTTTGAACTCTTTATCTTCCTGCTGCAAACTAGCAAGTGGTGAGATTGTAGGTGAGTACCAGCACGCCAGACTCTCTTAAGAAACATTTTGATCTTTTTTCTTTATACTTAAGAGACAGACATAAATTGCTTGTGTTCTGATCATCTCAAGGAACCCATTTCAACAGCTCTTTGACTTCGTTTTGTTCTGTTTTGCTTTTGCCATGCTCACGATTGAATCTAAAGCTTCCTATATGCCAGACAAGCACTTTTCTATGGCACAGTAAATACACCAGTGGCTCGTGGAGCTCTCAAAAATGATGCTGAATTTATCTATGAAGCACAGGGAAAGCCCCATGTGGCTCTTCCTCCTTGGGTAGAATTATCTCATACCATAGGGTATGAGCTGTTTATTCAACCATCCTTCCTTCAAGTTCACCCAAAATGGCACAGGAACTCTTTCAGACAACTCCTAACTGGTTCTCTGCTACCTAGAGCTTGCAAATTCTATTGAGCAAGCATTTCTACACCATGCTTGGAAATGTAATTATCTGACAAGGAGTTTGGGCATATTTGAATACCGATTATTATTGATCCATTGAGCTCTTTAGCTCAATGAAATAAAGCTTAATATTAGTCCACAGTTACTTTCACCATTGGCATTAACTTATCATCCTGTAGGATTCTTTGATTAAAGTCCCAAAAGGGCTACAACAAAAAAAAATATTGTTAAATAAACAGAAAACAAGAGGCCATGTTTTCATACCCTATACAAATCTCAGACTCCCTTCTTCTGGACAAAGGGGAAGTGATGATAATATTCATATTAGTGAGCCTTACAGCTTTCTGTCTCAATTCATACCCTCACTAACTGAGTAAAAATAACATTGAAATGCACTAGGTTAGAAGGCATTCTGCTAATTACTTTCCTGTTTATGATCTCAGTTAAATGTCACATCATGCAGAATCTCAAAGGATTTGGTAACTTGTCCAAGATCACATGAATGATAAATATAAAGATATAAAATTAATACCAAGAATGTCTGAAACCTTACTTAAGCAAGTTTTCCTCTTTCTTTTTTTCTCTTAAACTTCTTTTTTCCTCTTTTTTCTTTTCTAGTGCTAGGAATTGGATCCAGGGCTTTGTTCATGCAAATGTGCTACCACTGAATTACATTCCCAACTCTAACACTGCCTAACACAATGTTATTCCAGGCCCTTCCTGTGTGCTGAAAACATGGCCAAAGTCTGTATTTCACCCATAAAATGGGAATAAACAATCAACATGAAAAAAGTGTTCTAAGAAAATCTGAGGTAATTTTTCATCATTTTGGCTGGCGAAATATTCATACTCTAATCAGCTTGGGAATAAAGTTACTTTTGTCATTTTCCACATGATGAACCAAAAAAACAATGAACAACTCAATAATTTGACAATGGATTCAGAAATGTGTCTCAGCAATAGAAACAACAGACCAACATTTCCTTCTGCTTTTTGAGCAGAAGTAGAGAGCCCATGTTAAGTAGAGGGTTCAGAGATAAGGACATGAATGGTTGTTAAGTACCCAAATGAGCAAGAAACTCACCTAAGAGTTGTACAGAAGGGCTAGGGACCAATAGTGCAGAAAAAAAAAGTAAGAAAAGAAAGCATTTCCATGTTCTCTTCTAAGCTGTTAACAGGTGCTTTGATACCAAATAATAATGATAATAATAATAATATTAAAAGTACTAAAAAAACAAGCTCATGAAACACTAAACAGATTTTCATCCAGTATCTTTAAAATATTTAACTTGCATTTTAACTCTAAAATATTTCTTTCTTTGGTGCTAGTACAGAGTCGTGAACGCAGAACCTTGCACTCTTGCTTAGCGTTTTTGCTCCCTGCTGGTGTTCTATCACTTGAGCCCCAGCTTTTTAGTGATTAATGGGAGATAAGAATCTCTCTGATATTTCTTCCTGGGCTGGCTTTGAACGACAAGCCTCAGATCTCAGCCTCCTGCATAGCTAGGAGGATAATCATGAGCTACCAGCATCCAACTTAGAGTGTTGGATTCTTTTGTTCTTCCATCCAGTCACATGTTCTGTTCTCTATGAAACAAAGCGCCAGGGTCTGCAGAGGTTTCTTTGAGAAATGGCTATTTGCATGGTCACAGGGCAAAAGCTGTTCTCATAAATCTATTTTAAATGTGTTTCTTGGAAGCGATAGAGAATCTGAATGACAGGGGTCTTTTTAGCTACAGAAAAGTCCTGGGAAAGTGCCCAAGTCAGATGTTTGATCAGCAGGAACACTCCATAATGAGCTTGCCCATTCCACCTCGCACTCTGATGTGCATATCCAGAGACCCCTGACAAGATTTTGGCTTCTTGTTTGAACATTTTTAAGTGATAAATGCTTATTTGGGAGCACCACAAATCACAGTCTTCTTTCTATCGTGATTTCCCAGCTGAAATAACTCTTCATAATGATATGCACAGACTGTAGACTACAGACAACTTCCTTCTGCCATCTGCGAATGCAGCGTGCCCAGCAGGGAGGCGGGGCCTGCAAGGCTCAGCATCTCTGAGTGAAGACCAGTGAAGGACAGCTGCTGGCAAGGGGACTGCTCCAGTTCTTCCTAATTTACTTCTTCACATGTCACCATGGGAGAGGAATACACTTTAATTTCACTTGGCACCAGAGGAATGAGAAATAAACACTCCACTGGAAAAAGCAAGGTACTCCTGCTACTTGGGAAATGCAATTAAGTTATTGTTTTTTTTTTTCAGAGAAGCTAACATGTCACTGGATTCCAAGACTCTTGGAATCTCTTTTTGGGTGGCTGACTATTTTTTAAAAAATCTGTTAAAAAAGAGGATCTATGGTTCATATTGACAGCTAAGAGGATGACCTCTGTCGTCAGCCTGATAAGCTATTCTGGAAATCTTTGTGGATGGCCTCACCATTTCACCCTGGCCATCTATCAGGGTCAATGTGGGGTTTGAACTTAGGGACTGGGTACTGTCCCTCAGCTCTTTTGCTCAAGGCTAGTGCTAGACCACTGTAAGCCACAGCTGCACTTCTAGTTTTCTGGTGGTTAATTGGAGGTAAGAGTCTCAGGGACTTTCCTGCCTGGTATTGCTTCAACCATGATCCTCAAATCTCAGCCTCCTGAGTAACTAGGCTTACAGGCATGAGCCACCAGCACTGTGTTATAAGCAGTGTTTGAATCTGTTTCTTCCCCCCCCAACCCCACCATTCCTTTTTCAAAGAAGTGTTTCATTTGCAAACTGTGAAAGGACAAATTATATGTAAATTTTGCATCCATTAAATTTCTTACTCTTTTCTTTTTAATTTTTAAATGCTTTGAATTGTGTTACTTTTTATCTAATGTTAAACCACCCTACTGTTCTTCCTATACATGGTAATCAATATATATATGCATTTTGATATAATTTTGGATTTGATTTGACAATTTTTTTTATTTTTTATTTTGTTGGCTGTGGGGCCTGAACTCTGGCCCTGGGTGCTGTCCCTCAGCTCTTCAGCTCAAGATGAGCACTCTACCATTGAGCCACAGTGCCACTTCTGTTTTTTTTTTTTCTGCTTATGTGGTACTGAGGAATTGAACCTAGGGCCTCATGCATGCAAGGTAAGCACTCTACCACTGAGCCACCTTCCCAGCCCTTGACAGCATTTTTAAAATTAAGATTTATATTTATAAATCAAATGGATCCATTTTGCTCTTTTTTTACACATACCCTGCCTGATTCTATTACTTTGGTTATATGTGCTTCATTAAATGAGATGTATTTATCAACCCACTAAAAAGTCTAAATATAGGCCTGAACCATCTCTTTCTTCCAAGATTTATTGCATGTACACCTACCTCAGCCCAGTATTGTGTTTATAAATCTATTCTTAATTCCAGATGAAAATATTTCCTGGAATTTCTTCCCAGCATGAATTCCTAGCCTCTGAATCTAAGAAACAACAAAATATCTTCAAGAGATTCTCTGTAGGAAATGGAGTTGTGGTCTAAGTGATAGAACACCAGCCTTGAATGAAACAGCTTAAAAGGACCGTGCCCAGGCCCTGAGTTCAAGACCCAGTACTGCTACAGACAGACACAGAGATACACAGACATACAGACAGGTAGACAGACAAACACACACACACACACACACACAGAGCTCTATGTAAAAACATGTAATCTGAAACAGAGATGATAATGTAGAAATATTGCTAATTCCAGATGCGAGACACATAGCAAGATTTTGCTTTGAGCTTTCTGAACATCTTCTAAATGACATTGGAATGTCTGCTGTTTTTGGATGTGTGCAGATAGCACTTTTTAATTCCAAAAGTGCCTCTGTTGGCAACACTATAGTTAAGAGCTATGACCAATTAGGGAGGAGCGAGGGGTAAATCCAACAATCTGCAGCCTGATAACCCAAGAGAGGGACCTGCAATGACCTTCTCCTCACCTTGGTGAGGCTCTCTGGGCTGTGGACAGCTCCTGCAATGTTCATCTTCTTTTTAGGCATTTATTTTCAGGTCTAGCCAAAGGGATGACTTTGGGGCATTCGCAGGGTGGATAAGGCATTGGTTTTTTGTTTGTTTTTCAGTCTTGGGGCTTGATGCTGTCCTTGGGCCTGGGCACTGTCCATGAGGTCTTTCACTCAAGGCTCTCACTCTACCACTTTTAAGCCGCAGCGCCCTTCCAGTTTTCTGGTAGTTAATTGGAGAAAAGAGTCTCATGGACTTTCCTGCCCAGGGCTGGCTTTGAACTGTGATCCTCAGATCTCAGCCTCCTGAGTAGCTAGGAGTATAGGGATGAGCCACTGGCATCGCTTTGTGTTTTCATTGTCTGTTTCTCCAGGGATGCAAAGTATAAACACGACCTAAAATATTAGAAACATGGCTATGTGCTAGGTATCAATTTGCCTAAATTTACTGGCCATAATCTTTTATAAGGGAAAAGGGGATTCATTTTGTCAATTTTCAAGGGATGAAGTAGATTGAACCCCAGGCTCTGAGATGTAGGAAAAAGCAGAAGCAGAAGCATCTCTATGCTAGGGTCTGAATTGTTACCACAAAAGATGGCATTGAAATTTTATCCTCAATGCGGCCGTAATAAGACTGGAACCATGAAGAGATGATTAGGACAAAAGGGTTCCATTTTCATGAATAGGTTGTTGCCTCAGAAAGTAGCTTAATTGAGCAAATTTGCCCCTTCCATCTATTATTCTCTTGTCTCCCATGGAGAACACAGGAATAAGGATCTATCTCTGAGGCAGAAATCAGGCCCTCTCCAGACATCAAATAATCTTTTGATGTTTAATTTCCTTGACTCCAGAACTACGAGGAGTAACTTTCTGTGCTTCAGTAAGGACTCTGTCTCAACACCATTCATTTGGAGTCATTTACTTTTTGTAGCTTAGTAAGTGGTGATATCAAGGATTACAGACAGGACCCGCTGACTAGAACTCTGAAAAATCTTCAGGTTCTGTTGTCACTGTATTTGATTCCAGTACCTTGCATCTTGTATATTCATTTTTTTTTATTTGGGGAGGGGAAGGGAAATAACAAAGTGCTGAAATAAAGATTCAGGTTGATCCTTTGTAATGCGATGTACCATGTTGAAAATAAACTATACAACTTTGGGGGGGTGAGGGGGAGGAGGAGTCGGGGAGATGGGGAAGGAAGAGATGGTAGGGGAAAAACAAAGGAGGGGGTAAAAATGCTTGATAGGAAATGTACTCATTACCTTACTCATGTAACTGTAATCCCTCTGTACAGTACCTTTACAAAAAAAATATTAAAAAGTCTTCAGATTCACAGCTACAAATCCAGTTGGTAAAGAACACAGCTGTGTACTGTCACTGGGAATTCCAGTGTACCTATCAGTTATTACTAAACCCTTCGGCTGTCTTTGTGGGTGTTTCTTTAATGAACCATTTTCTGAAGATGTTTTTCCACAGTCACTTCTAGGGGATGGGAGATGGCTGCAAATGGACTTGTTATTCTTGGGTCAATATTGATGGTACTAACTTTAAAAATCCTTCTTCCCTTGGTACCAGTAGCTCATGCCTATAGTTCCAGCTACTCAGCTGAGATCTGAGAATCACAGTTCAAAGCCAGTCTGGGCAGGTAAGTCCATGAGACTCTTAACTTCAATTAAGCACCAAAGAAAAAAATAGCCAGAAGTGGAGCTGTGGTTCAAGTGATAGAGCTCTAGCCTTAAGCAAGCAAGCTCAGAGACAGTGTCTAGGACCTGAGTTCAAGCCCCAGGACTAGCATAAAAACAAAAAACAAAACAAAACAAAAACCAAACTCATTCTTCAAACCACCAAGAGGTAACTCTGAAGAAAAAGTGCTAACACATTTTATCATTGATTATCACCCTGCCACTATTAATAACACTTTGTAAGATTTATAGTGTTGTAACATTGTAACATTTCCTTGTTGAAGTAAAGTAGGAAGTAAAATGAAACAATACTTAATTTGGCACTGCGAGTTTGTTTAATATGGAATGCACATTTTTAATTAAATTATATAGGCAAGCATACTTATTCAATTAAGTTCCAATGTATGAATAATATAAATACCCCATTCCCAGCCACCTGCAGGATCCCAGGGGAATATGTGTTCTGATTAACTTAACTTGACAATGGAGAGTTACACTGGCAAAGAGGTGCTTTGTGTGTGTCCTGGGATTTCACCAAGGCTGGCAGAAAAAGAAAGATTTTTGCAAAGGGAGAATACAGACATCTATTCTTAACAGAGGGGATCATCTGTCCAGCTTCTCAAAGGAGATACAAACAGCCAGAAAGGAATCCTTGCTGGAGGCTGAGCTCTCTCACACTGTTTAGGTTCTTGAAGACCCTTGAATACAAAGACATATAACCACCCATTCCCAGGAGACCCAGGAGGAAATCACATCTACAAGTCAAGTACACAGAATCACTGCTGTACGTTTAATTATGATTACCAGACAATTAGCACTTATGACAGGATGATTTCAAAGGGAGTATTTAGGAAGTACCATTACTATTCATGAAGTTTTACTTCTAGCAGTGGAGTAAAAAAGATATGAGCCCTCTGATGGCATTAAAACACAAAAGTTCTGCTCCAAAATGGTTTTCCTATGAAACATCATCAGGTCAGAGGTAGGTATGTTTTATCAAACTCCTTAAACAATACGGAAAAATTTCTCTTTTTCCCCCTAACCAATTTTAGAGGCTTTCATTTTTTTTTTCTAATCATAGAAAGTCATCTTGTTTCTTTTTTACTCTCGATTGTGATCCTGGTGCACTGGATGGATCAACTTGACTAGACCGCCAACTGCTCAAATATTGGTTAACGATTCTTTCTTAGGCTCAGTGATGATATTTGATTCTGGACAGGGATAATGTGAATAGAGCAGATGTGGATGGGCCTGACCAAATGTGTTGAAGGCTTGAATGGAATGAATAGCTGAGTAAGAAAGAATTCTCTGTTGCTCCCTGACCCAACCACCTTGGAACTTGGCCCAGGTTCAGAGTAAATAGGTAAGTGATAGACAAACAGACACACCTTTGATTGGTTGTATTTCTCTTGGAGAATTCAAAGGAATGCAACAATAATCATAGCTACACAACTATCTTTGGGTAGGAGCCTATTGTATGTCTTATTATTTTAGTTTTAAACTTTTTCATTCATCTGTTTCTGCAAACCAAAAACTAGATACTAGTAGATAATGGCATTAAATTCAAAGTGTATTCGAGGTCAGAAAACAAATAAGAGAGTGGATCAGACTGTGATTTCTGATATATTGGGTGTGATACATTCACCTAAAAACTAGAGCCATTATGTCTCACTTTCTTCACTACAAAAAAGCAACATGGCCTTCTTCTGGACCCTTCCTCTAGTCCATTCAATTGAAAAATATTACCCTGTTTTTTCCTATTAATGACTTCTATTCTTGAATACATTGAATAAACTTAAAAACCCATTATAGAAACATTGGATTAAAACCACAAAGAAATACAGAGGGAAAAGCTATAGACAAGGATTGGAATTGATGGGCTGGGAAGGTGGCTCAGTGGTAGAGCGCTTGCCTTGCATGCATGAGGCTCTGGGTTCGATTCCTCAGCACCACATAAACCAAAAAAAAGCCGGAAGTGGCGCTGTGGCTCAAGTGGTAGAGCGCTAGCCTTGAGCTGAAGAGCTGAGGGACAGTGCCCAGGCCCAGAGTTCAGGCCCCACGACCGGACCCAAAAAAAAAAAAAAAAAAAAAGGTTTGGAATTGAAATTGATCAGGAATGGGTTATGTAGCTTATATTGCAGTTATAGCACAGTACATTCTGGGAAACTAGCTAGTTAACTGGAGAAGGTCTACGCACTATACATGAGGCTAGCACTTTACCATTTGAGCCACATGTCCACTTGTGGCTTTTTCTGGCTGATTGGAGATAAAAGGGGTTGCATGGACTTTCCTGCCCAGGCTAGCTTTGAGCTGTCATCCTTAGATTTCAGCCTCCTGAGTAACTGGGATTACAGGCATGAGCCACGGGTACCTGGCTGGAAAATGACGTAATTTAGACCTAAGTTTCTTCTTCCATTAAATGAGGAATTCAGGAGTTTCTGAGGATGGTGGATAATTTGGGCTTTAGAGAATTGCTAAAACTACTATATTAAATACAAAAAAAAATTCTAAGGGGCTACATTGAGAACTTGAGTAAACTATCAGGGATTTTGCCTGAAAATACCCTTGGACATAAATGCAAGCATTATTCATCACGTCCTGTGGATTCCTGAAGCAGATGAACTCCATGAGTTCAGTAAATCACCATAAAATTCTGTCTTCATAATAGGCTTCATTTAAAAATGACTATGTAGACACTTTGATCATGCTGACTTTACTTCCTTACAGTTTAATATAAGAACATAGGAAATAATAGATTTTTCACATGTGTCCTGGTGTGTGTTTTGGAGTTCCTCCTATACTTCATGATTGCCAGAGCTGTTTTTTGTGGTTACTTTGGTAGGAATCATAAAAGAACAAGGTACCGTCTCCTCCCTTGCCCTAGCTATTAGCATCACTTTTGTCAATTCTTTGGGTGTGATAGTGATCTTTTTTTTTTCTTTTAATTTCACTGTTGTATGATTACCACTGTGTTTAAACACCACAGATTTGAACGTGTTACCTTGAAAACCTATGTTGTGACTGGCAAGCTTCAGAACACAGGAAACATAGTCACCTATGAGGCATGAACCTAAAGTAGGCTCTTTTTTTTTCCCCTCTCCAACTACATAGAAGTTTGTTCAAGAAGAGGAACAGGAGTTTACTTCTGCTTATAAAATTCTGTGTGGAAACTGTGGCAGCCTGGGTGTTCATCTGACCATGTCCACTAGGTGTCCCCACAACCCCAAAATCATCTTAAATCTGAAGCAGAAATAGACCTGAATGCTGGGAGGGGAACTCAGATAAAGTATTGGCAATAATCTCTGAAGGCTTGCATTTGAAGGGGTGGTGGGAAGATAAGAAGTAGCAAACAGAAGAGGGAGTCCATTCAAGTCTGCATATAGAAGGCTTTAAGAAAGGGACTTTGTGGTCTGGATTAGAAGAAAACAATAAGCAACTATGAGATTGCTCAGCCACAAAACCAAAATAAATGGTTTAACAACTTTCTAACGAACTACGTTGTAGCCTCTCAGAGTACCTCAAGATTGTTGATCTCTGGCTTAATTTTAAAAAATCAATTAAGTACAAAAGAGAGATGGACAAAGTTTCCTTGGCTAGCATTGTTTGGGGGTAAAAGAAATTATCCACCAGATATCATTATCTATTGAATATTGTTATTATTTCCAGGTGTGGCAGCATACATCGAAATGTAAGTACTCAGACTGAACGATCGTGAGCCCTAGACCTTTGTGGCTATCTAGAAAGATAACATCTCAAAAAGAAACTCCTCAAGTTTAAAATGTATATATACATAATGTGTATGTGGAGTATGAATATGCTAAGGCTTTTGGTCTAGATATGAAGAAAGAAATATGCCATAACTTTTTTGTCTCCTTCTGAAAAAGTTGCTACTTTTTTTGTTTGTTTTAGGAGCTAGAGGAGTTTAGAATACACTTGAGCAATACCCCAAGCCCAACATTCTGTTTTTAAAATAAAGAACATTCATGGAACCAATGAAATATCCTTACATTTATGATAAGTTCACTTGCTCTGAAATTTCCTCAGGTTTAATTGATTGTTTTCTGATAGGCGCAATATGGCTGTCAAGGTAGGATTGCTGGATCATCAGTAGCAGCACCTGAAAACTAATTAACCATGCAAATTGTTGGGCCCTGCCACAGTTGTACAGAAATGGACAACACTGAGGGCCTAAGCCAAGGGCCTAAGCCAGGATCATTGAAAACCAGCCTGTCGGGTGATACAGGTGCTAGGTGGTTGGAAACTACTAACAATGTAAAAGTATTTAACTCTTAGGTACTGAACTTTCTGTTCAACTTGATTTTGAACTTACTGCTTGTCACCAAGTGACACTCTTTCTTGACAATAATTTATTTTAGTGTCTCCTGCTTGGCAGTAGGTTTATCAAACTGACCATAACCACATATTCTCAGGTGGCAGTTTAATTTACAATGTCACAATCTCTAACACTTTTCATAAGGCAGGCAGGCAAGCAGGCAGGAACTTTCCTAGATCTTTATATATTTGAACTCATTTTCACCATTACATCAACCCTACAACATGATTATGTCTGAAACACCTTTCTCAAAGCTGGAGTAACTACCTGAGGTTTATTTTTTAAAGTAGGAAAAGATTTATTTTGACTCACAGATTCAGAGATGTCTGCCCCTGGTCGCATTGCTTTTGAGTCTTTGGCCAATCAGCTGCTCACTGGGAGGCCACGGGAGAAGAGAGAGAAGGGAGGCCAGTACACAGGGTTCCAGCAACTTCTAAGGCCACGCCTTAGAAGGTAACTTCCTCACACTAGGCCCCTTAATGAATTTTCCTCAAAGTAACTCAGCTGCTTGGCAGTCAAGCTTTTAGAATGTAAGCTTTGGGGGGACATTTAAGATCCAAAACATAAAAAGGGTATTTCTATTATTTTTAGTATGTACCGAAATAATTTTACCACTGGACATGGGTTGTTTATATATGCTAAAGTTAAAAAAAAGTAAGAAATACGAATTTATTGGAAAAAGATAATAACGTGAATTATTTGGAGGTCCCTTTCATTTGTTTCTACCTGGAATGTAAAGGGTTAAAAATGAAACCACGTGTATCAAGATGAGAGAATAATTCCATCACGCTTTGAAAAGATTTCAAAATCAGAAAACTTCTCAGAATTAAAAGTCAGTAGTAGTTTTGAGTGAAAAAAAGAAGTGTAAACAAGCCCCAGATACAGACATGTTGGTGCTTAAGTCCATGCTAATACCTTCCAGGGAAACACAAAACAAAGAAAAAAATAAGTACACCCTTCCTGGGGGATGCTTTCCCTATGGAACTGCATGCATTACTTTGAAATGCTACCATCTAGTGGCAGAATCTTTACCTACATGTGTTAGGAAAAGTACGCTGAATTATATGATACTTTGAAACTTGAGATAATTTAAAAAATCATATAGTGGAAATTCCAAAACTCTATAAAACATAACTGATCATCATACTTTATGTAGGAATTTACTTTTCAATATGAACATTTTTCTTATGGAATCAATTACAACTGTACATTGTAAACATTTAATCCAAGATAACATTCTAACATAGCCTAATGCAGTCAATATCATTGTGTGTGAATCTTACTGGTATTTAGCAAAAACCTTATTTGTCAGTCATGGGGATTGAACTCAGGGCCTAGGTGCTGTCTCTGAGCTTTTTTGCTCAAGTCTAGCGTTCTACCACTGTGAGCCATAGCTCCACTTCCAGTTTTCTAGTGGTTAATTGGAGGTAAGAGTATCTTGGACTTTCCTGCCGGGGCTGGCTTTGAACTGCGATCCTCAGATCTCAGCATCCTGAGTAGCTAAGATAACAGGTGTGACCCACCACCACCAGGTTGTTTCTTTTGTTTGCTTGTTTATTGATTCCTATACTGTAATCTTACATATCTACTTGGCAAAACTCTTGACAATTCTCTTTCTGAAAAGGTAGAAAGGGCTTAGGCCTCAACCCTTATTTTTAAGTCATTCTTTATATTTCAGTGAAGCTTTCCGTATTCAGTTTTGTTCATGCACTAGTCAATTAGTTCAAGTCAAATCCAGGTCACTAGGTCTTCATACCTAGACTAATCAGATTTTCACTTATTTTGAATTATTGCATTGTTCCCATTTGTGCTTCAGATTGTAAATTTACTGAACAAAATTGTCAGCATAACAGTAAACAACAGACAAAATTCTTATTCTCATGGAACTTGGACTATAGCGGGGACCAAGAAGAAAAAATAATTTATATACTTATACACATGAGTGTATGAATTCATATATTGATGATGGCTATGAAGAAATAAAATGAAATACAGTCATAGGACCTGACCCTATTCAAGCTGATAACTGGAACTCGCTTTGGACACAGTGACTTTACAGCAATAGTATAAACAACTTCAAACCAGCTGACACAAGATTTAGAACAACATTCTAGATAAAATTATAGTAATTACAGATGTTCTTATATATAAATGAATGCCAGACATAGGCCAGAATGGGTGCAAGCTTTGCTTTGGCAAGAAGGCCATAGATACATAGGCTGAGGCAGCTCTGATATGGTCATGTGGTTAGAACTTGTGACTTGGAGAAAAAAATGATTTCTATATCATTTCTACAGTTTGACAACACTGGGCTTGCTTTATAGATTGGAGAAGGGGCTAAGAATGAAGTATAATGACCAGTGACTGGAGAGAGAGGGTGATGTTGGCTTAGTGTAAGGGGGTAGCAATGACAATAGAGAAAACAGATTTGGAATGTTTTGTAGCCTGTACAAGGTTCAGGATTGGGCTTTGGACATGGACGGAAAAACTGGGTTCAAGAATGTTTCACATGTTATTGGCTTGACTTACTTGCATAGATGAGAGAAACCAAGTACTAGAATTTAGGGCCTGGCATCTTGGCACAAGCCAGTAATCCCAATACTCAGGTACCACAGGCAAGTGGTTACTGAGATTGAGCACAAGCAAGGCTACATTGGAAGACTTTGTCTCAAAGTTCCCAAGAATGGGGAACTTGGTTCAGTGGTACATGTGTCAGGGCTGGAGTTTGACTAAGTTAGTGCAGCATAAAGATCCAGGACGCTGGGCTAAAAGCACTTGGGGTGGGTACAAACATACACGGTTCTTGTATTTTCTCACATTCTCTGGATACATTCATTATTTGTGACATCTCTGCCTTGTGATTCCTTCTTTTATTTTGCAAACCTTTAGCCGCTGTCTATCATATACCAAGCCTTCAGCGAGGTGCTTTGGTATCTCTAGCAAGAACAAAAATCCTTCCCCCTCACCCTTATGGAATGTTTAGGTTAATTCGATACATCAAGGCTGTAGCACAGATCCACACAACATAAGTCAAACTGCACCAGTGAAAAAAAGAAAATAAGATATTTAAAAGCCTTGAAGCCAAGTGCCAATGGCTCATGCCTGTAATCCTAGCTACACAGAAGGCTGAGATCTGAGGATCTTGGTTCGAAGTCAGACCAAGCAGGAAAGTCTGTGAGATTCTTAGCTCTAATTAATCACAGAAATAGCTGAAAGTGGTGCTTTAGCTCAAAGTATGGAGTTCCAACCTTGAACAAAAGGAGCTCAAGGGCAGCACCCAGGCCTAGCCAGATTTCAAGGCCAGGGATTGGCAAAAAAGAAAAAATAAGTCTTGAGATAGGAATTTGCTAAGTATCTGAAGTTGATGAAAGATATTTTAACTGGATTTCTTCACAGCAGAGCCTGTGGTCATGGATAGAAGGGATAGTAACACAGGAGGAAGCCCAATGTATTGAGGAAGAGGTGTGGAGGAGAATGGGGCATTCAGGGAAAAGAATACAAACGTTCTTTCGGAGTATGTGAAGTTGAACTTTTATTTGGAAAGCTGAATTTCATGTGTAATGAAAATATCTTTGAACCATACATATTGATAAACAATACAAACACCACCTACAACACAAACACATTGTAATTAAAGTTCTACCAGGAATATTAATCTAAGTTTTCAAAAGATAATCAGGTGAACCTGCCCTATCATCTCTTTTAATGATGATCAAACCATTTTAGATACAAATCAATGTAAGCTTTGGCTCAACCCTTCCTATTTTACTACAGGAACACTAGAATAGATACTAGCACAGATTACAAACCAATTCCATTACAACCAATTGAAAAGTGTTACAAGGATTATATCTTAATGGAATGTAAACATCTGGGGTTTCAATTGGCAATTATGTTTTCAATGCTTAGAAAAACACACCAATGTTTCTTATTATTGTCCTCTCTTTAGCTTATCTCTTCCATGAGTATAAAATAGGACGAAAAATATTATTTGAGATTCCCAGCATACTTTCATTGTGCTCTACATTTGTTTTTATAAACACGGGTACATCGAAAATATCAGATGCCTTTATACCAATAGAATAAACCCACCAAATTCACATTTTTCTTATAAATAGGCATGCAAGATTAGTGGGAAACCCTTTTGTTTACCAAAGACCCTGCTTAATTTTCTTCGGATTAGTTATTTTCAATGGCATGTGCAAATCATACCGTTCGGTGAACAATGGCAGCTTTAATTTATTTTCTGTAGATTTTTCTATAAAAATATATTTATGCACTCACAGGAAAAAGTTGGGTTGTTGTGTGTACAGTGTGACTTTTCCATACATCACTGGGTTATCATTGGTTGGTTTATGAAGTTAAAAGGCATCTTAGCTTTTATCATTTGCAAACTTTACTTCATACAAAAGAAGACCCTGTGAAAATTATCATTAGCACTTACGAGTGGAAAGAGTTTGAAGCAAAGGAGTTAAACAACTTGCTTAAAAGTTCATGTGCAGAATCAGGTGCTGGAAGAAGGAAGAGAACATGGATTTTCCTGATGCTTGGATAGTTCCCCTTTGGCAATCCTTGAGATTCTATACAATCCATTACATTGATATATATTGCAGTAGACTAACAGAATACTTGTAAGCCAATTAAGCAGAGTTCTGCATGCCTACTGCCTTATTCCTCAGTGGAGATTTTCACAAGCAATTATCACCCATTGATGACCCACATTACACATCACAGACTCTGCCTCTCACCTTCTGAGAGAAACTAATAGCATGGAGTTTTATTTACCTACATGGATTTAAAAAAAATTTTTAAGACATACTGTAGTACCTGAAACATATGAATCATGTTATTTTCTAACTATCATCAGAAAATCATGGTCCTTTTATCCCTCTGTGCTGAAGATTTCCAGCAGAAGCTAGAGGTATGGAGGAAAGGAAACCAAAGAATAAAAGCAATTGGTAACCATAATCCAATCTCATTTTGCAAGTCTGTAAATGTGGACCAATTCTGAAAACAAGATTAGGAAAGTCCTTATTTATCAAAAAGTGAAATGTAAGCAACGAATCCTAAGAGTAAACATTCCAATATTTGTGCTAACTTCTGACTGATTTCTAATTTGTGTGACCCACTGAAAACTACATTTTTTTTTTGCTAATGATGAAGAAATAAATAGCACAATTGAAACCTGAAAGTCCCAACCTTCATCTGCTCAGTAGCTGAACACCACGAGTTCCTCCAGGATAAGTCAATACATAATGACTCTTATCCAGAAAAGTCGTACCCTTAGAAATCAGATGGGGATAGAGCTCAAGTTCCACCAGTAGATGTGTGGACCCTGTTTTACACAGGATGGAGGATCAAGGATACTTCCCTCCATTGATGATTTCCTTTCAGGAGTATGGCCAAAATCTGAGCTAATGAAAAAAAAAGAACTTAAATAATACATACTGACTACATCATGACTACATGTTTTGAAGGACAAATGAGGTTATAAAGGACAATTCGATACTATGTGTGATTTAGTGCACTGCTCAGTCATCATAAATGCCCCTAATTTTGGTCCATAAGAAATATTATGGGTAACATAAATCAACACTGAGGATTTAACAGCATACATCAATAATGACAGCTTAGAAAATAAAGGAAAACTCTGTGGTTCAACTTCATTTAAACATAGTTAATAATTTCAGGGTGAGGAGAAAATGTATTTCTATAAAAGAGGAAATTAAACCCTACATTTTACTGATATGTATGCATAGTCCATTGCTAAAACATTTTTCTCTACCATTTCCAAAGACCAGTAGCCTGCATGCCAGGAAATAAACTCTCTGAATTTATACTAATTTTGACAGAAAGAAAAAAATAATAATCTCACCATAAATACATTTAAAATCTGATATAGACAAACATGTATAGGAAATTCTACTGTCAATAGGTTTTTTTATTGATGTCTAGGGTAAATGTATACACAACAACAAAAACTTAGTTTGAAAAATATGAAAACATTTCCCTCAGTATTTATATATATATTATTTTGAAATTGTTTGAAAGAAAGTTTCATAAGAACAGAATCTAAATGCTTTATACAAAGCCTTCACTTTCAGAATCTCTTGTTATTGGCTGTAGCCTTGGAATGATAAAAATGACAACATATTATATTCTACCTGTACAGCATTGCCTATTCATGTTTTGTTCTCCCTTCAAAATAAAACACTATATTTTAATTATGTAAATATTAACATAATATATACAATGCATTTGCAAATTGCATGAGGACATACCCTCATATGAATACAAGATAAAAAAGAAACAATCAACTTAGAAATACAGATATTAAACAGAAATCCAGAGCATAGATATGTCATGCCTGTTCATAAAATAAATTTTTCACTACTGCTCCCTTTGTAGCTTAGGTTAGTCCAGATACGAAACACAATACATAGATGCCTGTGAATGTCAGAACTGATAAAATACAATTAATGAAAATGATCTTAGGTTGAAATTGGTAACTCATTGGAAATCTGACCATCTCTGGAAAAATAGGAGCTCAATAAATACTAGTCAACTCTTCACCTAAGACTTTTACTTTCAAAATTTTACATAATAAATTTAGACTCTATATATTCAACGAGTGGTTTTAATAACATATTCATATTCCTTTTTACATTTTAAATAACCAGTGTATTTTTTGATCCTTTAACCTGTGGTGAAGCAAATCCACTGAGACAGTTCATGGAGACTGAATTCAAATGTGCACACAGATAAACTCACAAAATATCAACATCTAGGCAAACACACTGAAAGGGACATTCAGGCAGATAGGGAGAACATTGAATGGTCACTTTGGGTTCAGTCGAGGTGAATCTAAGTACAGGATTTATTTTGTGTTCTGCATTTTGAGCACCTGAAAATGGAGATAAAAAGAAAACCTAGGCCCAGAGTGTTTACATTTGATTTTTGTTTGTTTGAGGGCAGTGCTATATTTCTTAACACAGTTGAAGGTTTTGCATTCAAGATGCAATCTACCCACATCTTTCTACTCCTACATAAAAGTTCTTGCTTCCTTGACCAGATAAACATGGAAGGTTTGGGGTGAGCCAGAAATGGAGTGCGTGTGTGTGTGTGTGTGTGTGTGTGTGTGTGTGTGTGTGTGTGTGTGTGTGTGTGTGTGTGTGTGTGAGTGAGTGAGTGTGTGTGTGTGTGTGTGTGTGTGTGTGTGTGTGTGTGTGTGTGTGTGTGTGTGTGTGTGTGGTGTTTATGCCCGGAGTGGAAACGTAGCGGTGGAACTTCCATTGCTTTCGACAGATCCTTTCTCCTTCGATGTAGCATAAGCACCAATGAAGGATCCATCTTCATTGAACAGACCATGATCGCCCTCTCCATACTCCACCAAACTGTCAGCACTTCCTGTGGCCTGCATGTCTCTAGTGAGGGACCGGAGGCTTCCTTTCAAAGGCTTCTCGTCACTGTCACTAGACAACAAAAACAAAAATAAGCCTTAAAAATACCCCAATTCCAACTATCTGAAATTCCACCAGACTCACTCCTATGCACGAACAGAGTCTATTACTTTTCAGGCATCCACACTGGCCCAGAAGAAGAGACAGAAAGCCACAGTGATACATCCACCATTACATGTTGAAGAAGCCAAGGATGCATGTCACTATGAATAAGGGAGAAATGATTTCCTGTTATTCATGCATGTCATCTTCCGGTTGAGATTAGGAGTTGTGTGTGGGTGTTTGGTAGCCCAGCTTCAAGGTGTTGAGAAACTCTGAGCCCAAGGGCACACAGAAAGAACAGGCTGGAGAAAATGCTTTCTGTGTGAAGCTATTAGGTATCTGAGACAACTGATGATTGACTATGAATGAGCATAATTTACAAAGGTCTACAATTCATTCATGGTTTTGTTCATTACTCACCCAACGCCAAAGCTCTATGAGGAATGCATTTTTAAAATAATTACTGGCTAGAGTTATTTTTGATAGCTAAAATGATTTATAAATTTTTTAAAAAAGAATCAAATTTGAAAAGGTACAAATAATACGTGTAGATTGTTTTTAACTTCTTTCCCTTTAGTTGGGGAGGAATTTAAAGCCACATTAGTAAAGATGTATTAAGTCACTTTATAAGTAAATTTGTTTAGAATGAAAGCTAGTTTTTGCTCATGTGTAATGTTGTTGTCGGTGGTGATAGTTGTGGTGGTGGTGGTGGTGGTGTTTTTCTGAAACAAAGCCTGGCTCTGTGATTCAGGCTCTTTTGAGCTCAAGATCCTCCTGCTGGGATTTCAGGCATACTCCACCCTTCCTGACAACAAAATACTCATGACAAAGACATTAAAATGTATTTTTTGTAACTATCATTATAAAGTAAGTATTTTTGTCCATTTCAAAAACTTGCTCAATGTGTTTCAATGTATTTTAAAATGATACATGGGTTTACCTGTATTCCCCAAAAGTTTCATCTTTTGCTGACTGAATTTCTGGATCTGGGTGCAAATCCTCCTTTTCTTTCACTAAGCATGAATCAAAGAAAGCAGAAAGATAGTAAGGCAAAGATGGTTTGAAGCCATTGTGAAGAAAACAGCATTGCTCCAAATGATTTGAGACCAGTGGTCTTAGTTTCTCTGTGGCTATATCTACAACACATGAGTTACGTGTCTGTTGAAACCCAACCCAAGGAAGGTGTCCTCAACATTGCAAGGCATTGAGCCTCACAGGAAGATGCCGGCTTTGGTTTCTCTGTGAAGACAAAATGCTACTAATTAATTTCAATATCCAAATCTTTTGAAGGCCCCTTGTAGGCCTCTGACATCCAACCAACGTAAGCAAACAAACAAAAATAAAACCATCATTTGGTTCTACATAATCCAGGCTGTCCCTGAACTCACTATGCAGCTAAGGTTGTATTTGAACCCATGCTAGAATCATAGGCTCATGCCACCAGGCCCATCCATGCAATTTTACAAGAACTTGCAAATCATGTCTTGATGGTTCTATATACACATGATAGACTCTTGATAAGTACTTTGTGGATGAATTCCTGAGCAGTAATCTGAATATCATCTTATACAAAAACATATAGATATGAAGCCAATAATCTTAACAACATTCAAAACTATAAATGTGGGAAAGACAATAATATATTTGCATGAATTTCATGTAAAGGCAAATATTACGTGTTTGCCTGTCATGGCTTTTATTCATATTTAGTGTATTGTCAATTTAAGATGGTAGAATACACATTTCAAGTCACGCTAATAAGAAATACAGTGTCAGAAACAAAGCTGACAAGTGGAGCCAGTGGTGTTAGAATGTTCTAGTACAAAATAGCCAGATCATGCCAGGCACAGGATCCTTGCTACTCAGGAGGCTGAGATCTGAAGATCACGGTTCAAAGCCATCCAGGACAGAAAAGTCCCCATCAGATTCTTATCTTCAATTAACCAGTCAAAAACTGGAAATGGAGCTGTGGCTCAAGTTGGTAAGAGAGCTAGCCTTGAGCAAAAGAGCTCAGGGACAGTGGCCAAGTACTGAGTTCAAGCCCCACAACTGACAAATAAAAATCTAGACCATGTATATACAGAGATGTGCTATGGATAGCACCTTTCCTCTGAGGATATAAAAACATGTATAATTTGGTAAGTAAGATGACTTTTCAGTATCTCTTCTATTTTATTGATGGAACATAGAATCTTGAATAGTATCATGAGTTCTGACAACCCTGTCTTAATCATCAGAAACTAGAAAGCAAATCATTACTTAGAAGTAACATAGGTCCTCCCTCTACTTTTAGATTAGTTAATTTAATTTATGTATCTATACATGGATATATAAACCTGACTTACATTTATAATTTAAAAAATTAAAAAGTCTCTGAAGGTTGCTCCCAGAAAACACAATTTAATAAGCCAAAAATCACAGTGGGAAGAATTTACCTGAGTATTTTCCACCTCGGTTCCTCTTCACAAAACAAACAGTTAACAATATTAGTGTGAGAAGAGCAATCGCACACATCAGTCCAATAAACCAGCCTTGAGTAGAGATGTCTTCATACAACCCGGCATATTCTGTAGAATAAAGAGATGTCACACCCTTGAACTCTAAAAACTATTTAGAGTTTTTATGTCACTTCTAGGAAAAATCAGACATTTAAAAATCAACAAAATATCCAATTCCATGGTTTAGGTTTGGGTTTTGAATGATCTCAGAAAAAAAAAGGTCATTAAGGCCATTCCATTGGGGGACCACTAGTGAGTGCCCCCCTCCTTGGTAATGAAGGACCCTACTTGCCTTTGCTTCTGAGAACAGACATGAGGAAGGCAGCGAAGGCAGATGTTAAATGCTAAAGCAATAGGAAGCAAGGAAAAGCATAGGCTGCCTGAGTTACAAGCAGATCGCCACAGCCATTCTGTGGCTTTTTGATTTATTTTTCTTCTCTGTTTAGTGTGTGTTATTAACAGATGCCAATTAGCAGATGATGTTGTTTTAGTGATTACTCTGGTTAAAAAAAAAACAGTAAGAGAGAACTTGGCCTATTGTCAAAGATTTGCATGATGAGAATTTTGAAATGCTATTCCCATGTAAATGGAAATTGTGACTTGTTTATTTGACGCCCTCTGTGTTTTGACTTGAACATGGAATGTATAGTACAGTTAATCCACAGGACACAGGTGTATCAGCTAAGACTACCCCAAAGAGAATCTCATTTCTCACCTCTCCCTCTTGTCTCAATTACATCTTGGAAAATGCTATCGTTATCACCCCAATTCTTAGTCATTAGGCGAACTATATGTTCTGCTCCAGGCTCAAGTACCTCTATTGGGTGAATCTTTTGAGTAGGATTTACTCCTTCTGATATCTTCCTGATACCTTTACCTAAGAAAGGTACACAGTTAAATCAAGTGAATTGTAATCATGGACAGGCAGGATATGAAAGGTAAATATATATTATTGTTATTCGAGATGGTAAAAATGAAATTCCACATTAGCATTGTTTTTCCTTAAATATTTCTTGGACTTTCAAGAAAATTAACATTTTAAGACTTTCTTTTTTTAAAAAAACTGAACTTAAAATGAGAAAATGAGGTGATGTAAATTCATGGTTGTTTAAGATGATGTGTTTGTTGATAGGATGGAACTATAAATCTGCCTACTTCTGTAAGTGGCTCAAAAACCATTTATAGCCTTGAGAAATCTATATAATATAACTTCATGTAATTTGGATTTCCATGGGCCTAGTGGAGTAAACTGTGTTTTGGCTTTGTGTTCATGATATTATGATATTAATCAATGATATATTTGGCATAATTCCATATTAAATAAATACATTTACATATAATTTTTGCCTTTTCTCCAAATATATTGATGGAAAAGGATCATAATTTGGTCATATATTAAATATTTGAAATTATACAAACTTAAGCTACCTAAGATGCAGGTTTATAGGCACACTGAAATGGAATGGTTTCACAGACATGTGGAAATTAGTGCGAGAAATGAATACTTTTCCAAAAAGGACTATTAAAATGCCAATGTATTAATAGTAAAATCTTACAGAAACAGATGAAAGGGTTAAGCATAATTAAAGATGCATTTTTTAAAATCTTGTAACCAAGTATCTTTCTGCACTTAGTGTCTGGTTTTGCTAGAAATAAATTCAATATAGTAATAGTGAATCAGAAAATGATCACAACCTATACATGAAATAAAATACAGTCCATAATGAGAATGGAAGGGCTTGTATACTTTTAAGTGGGCAGGTTACATATCAATATTTGGTTTTAATTTTTTACCACAGAGTAAAAACTGAATATATAGTCACTGAATAACAAGATGGTGTTATTAGAACGACACCATGAAAGGAAAGAAGGCCATTTTAAGAGCTGAGTAATGCTTTGAAGATTCACTGAATATAGAATGCAATTGATTTTGGCCTTGAAAAACCAGAAATATTAGTATGTTAGGCAGTGCAAGTTTGGGGAAAATAGAGAAAAGTGAGTGACTTATTCAATCATAGACAATACACAAACACACTTCTCTTTGACTCCTTCCTTTCCCTATTAGGTTGTGTGTCCAGAAACCTGAAGTGACAACCAGAAAACCTTCACACAGACACACAGACACACACACACAGACACACACACACACACACACACATACACACACACACACACACACACACACACACACACACACGAACAAAAGTGCATGCCTGTTAAATCTCATGCTGTGCAACTGTGCTTAAAATATACTCTCCAGCCAGAGGAAGAAGAGGGAAAATATGCAGATGTAGTCTGCCATTTAACCAAAGTTATCACTTTTAGGATGTTTAGCTAAATCAAAAGGTATCTCCTTTGTGGAAATATATCTAATTTTCAAAGACCATGTTGAAATCCAGGTGGACGAGATATGACAATGTTTATCTCATAAACATGGCAAAGCATGCTGACAGAGGAGACATCATTGTCAACTGGGAAAGGAGGGAAAGCCACTGGAAGAGTGAAAACACAGATCTGAAAAAGAACATGAGCACGATTAGGGAGTATGTTAATGAGGTCCACATAGGAGAAGGAAGAAATCTGCTTGGAGACATACAAACTCACCAGTTATAGCTTTAGCTGGCAGAAATGTGACAGGGGTTATAGAAAAACCAAAAGCTGGCTCACTCCTGTAATCCCAGCTACTTAGAAGGCTGAGATCTAAGGATAGCTGTTCCAAGTCAGCCCTGGCCCACAAGTCTATGAGATTCTTATCTTCAGTCAGCCACCAAAATGCTGTTCGTGGCACTGTGGCTGCGGTTCAAAGTGGTAGAGTATAGAGTACTAGCCACAAGCACAAAGGCTCAAGAGACAGGACCAGGCCTAGGCCCTGAGTTCAAGCTCTGGTCACAGCGCACATGCTTGCATGTGCATACACACACACACACACACACACACACACACACACACGTGTGTACACACACACATTACACATCAAAAACACACATTATCGCCATCCTCCATAAAATCATTTTGTCAAATGTGAATGCCACCAAGATGAAAATTTTCAACATACAGGGTAGAACATGTAACCTCTGTAAGTAATCTCATGAATATTTTCCTTCAATACTCTTAAACAGAATAGGATATGCCTATCATTTGTGAAGAGTGAATTTTTCAGTTACATTTGTTACTTGATCCATCCTTGGTAATAAGCCGTAGGAGTTTAGGGGTATCATTTGAAAATATATACTCTTTACATATAAGGGAATTTAAATATTAAAGAAGCTTGGAAAGAACAAGAATGCTTTTTTTTATCCAGACAGAGGAGGAAAAATTGACTATAAAGGGGAAGGAGAACTATTTAACACCCAAGCACACTGACTTAGTGGTTCACAAATTGAGTCTATTATAAGAAATAGCTTTAATAAATGACAATTTAATTTCATTCACTACTTTCTAGATATCGCTTCTCTCTCAAATCCTCTCATGTCTGACCAGCGTGAATCATTCACAATCCCACTTTCTTTTCTCTTTTAAGTAGTTGGACAAAGGAGCTGTCATGCCATAAAGCACCTTCTGAATACAGTGTAAGTCAGTTTTTCTAATCTATTTTACAATATTACTCTACTTTCTTATTTCCAATGATGTCCTATGGCTATCACAGAAAGCTTAACAAGAACTGCTAAATCATAATTGGAGAAATAATTTCTGAAGAGAAATGTGATAGGGTAGGAACAAATAGAAAGTATGATTGGATTAGGGGAAGTATTACAATGAAACTATAGATCACTCAGTCATTTTTTAACTTAGTGGTTTGAAACACATCACCAGACAATACAATAAAATTAACATATGCATCCCTGTACCTCTGTATTAAGGCACAAAAGTAGGATGTAGTATATCAGATTCTGCATGGAAGCATACCTTCCAAGGAAAAAAGGCAGATGCTTTTCTTTATGGACACATTTCCCAAAGAGAAATCTCTCTCTACTAACACCTCATGAACAATTTGATCACCTTGGGTCCCCATATTTTAATTAAAGAGGGATTATGGGTCCTGGCCCTGTCTACAGGAAACTGTGGTTTGTTGGATGGCTGTGGTTTGGAAATCCATCACATGAGGCAAGTATGAGCTTTAAAAGGACATGCAATAGGTTTTGATTCTATGTCTGTGGTGGTCAGACAGATTAGGATCACAGTCCCTTGTAGTTTACAATGAAGAGCAAGGTGTCTCCCTGTCAGGACAGTGCTTTAAGAAGCCATGACACACAAAGGCCCCTGGTACTTACTCCCTTCTCCTAAGGTCGCGCCCTCCTCTGTGACTGGCTTTCCACAGCCCTTAGAAGTGCAAGCTCTCAGGTAGAACTTGTACTTGGTGGCTGCGCTAAGGTTTGACAGATGCCAGCTGGCTTTTGATGGGCCGGTAATGTTGATCTCATTCAACTCTCCAATGTCATAGGTGTCATTTACTAAAGAAAGAAACATGGACAATGTCTCAAATTTCATGTTACTTAACCATTAAAGTTACAGTGTGTTTTGTTTTAATTTTTACTTATGGTATATAAGTATTATTTTCCTCCTTTTTTTGTGGGATTGGGGATTCAACTCCAGGCTTTGCATTTTCTGGGAAAGGTGGATAGATAGATAGATAGATAGATAGATAGATAGATAGATAGATAGATAGATAGATAGATAGATAGATAGATAGATAGATAGATAGGCAATAAATAGATAAAATATATACATAGATATATATTATAGATAGGATATCTATGATGCATAGATATATACTTAACATAGAGAGCAATGTAGTACAAATAGCAATAAAAGACAAACTACTTAAACCATCTCAAGCACTTAATAGACAAAAATATATATTTTATTTTAAAATGAACCTATGAAGGAATAAACTAACAATTACTATTATTCTTAATATTCCATTTCCCCCCTATTTTTAAGAACTTTGTTCTTTTTTAACTTTAAATCTTACTTACAGATTACTACAAGGATTGGGATTGAAATGATGTTGAGTTTCTTATTATTAAGAATAAGACACATTTTTACCAAACAGTTCAAAACTCTTCCGATTTTTGTTCAGTTCTGGCAATATTATTTTTTTAAACGGATCCATGGTAGAATGTGGTGTGACAGCCCAGTAAATGCAGGTGGATTTGAATCCATACATGATCCTGTTCATTATGGGGCTCTAATGTGTGTCATCTATTGCTTTCATTCCTCCATCCATATGAAGCAGGGACTCAGTGGGTCTTCATTAGTGTTATCTTGCAGCTTGCTTCTTTTCATGAAGTAACAGGAAGAGCCTGCCACACAGCCAGGATTGAAACCCTCAAATGCTATCTCCTTGGGAGTTTTGCCCATATCTAGATAAACAGACTTTGCTCTCAGAGCAGAAGCCATGGGAATTAGTCAGAACTAGGGCATGAGTTAATTGCAGAAGCTCTTCCATGATGCCAGAGGGTCTGAACAGGGTTGGCTTTGGCAAGTGAGGTGGTCTGATTCTTTCTAGCAGTCTTGGCTCTATGTCCTCAACATCTAACATTTTTATGTTTCTTTGGTTAATACCGTGTTCTATGGTTTAGGCTCACTAATTTCCATTTTGAGATGATAAGTAATTTTGAAGACTTGGAGTTAGTGATTTTAAATATGATCTGAATGTGTTTAAACTGAAACATGTGGACAGATTATCCTGAGTAATGGTGCAAAGACAACTCTGTTGTCTTCTTAATATTATCTGCTAGAACCAGCAGGCTACTAATAGGGGATTCTACATGAGTATATTTAGTCTTGAGGCTGGACTCCATATGTGATGTAGAAGAGGATCTTAGAGAGGAAGCCACACTACTTTGACTCTCAATTATGTTGTTAATTCTGCTCTGCTCTGTGTTTCTCAAGGCTTATAAGTAGTAGCAAACACATATTTCCTGGCATCTGTTGGAATCCTGGTTTTACTTCTGGAGTACCAGTCAACAAACCTTTCTACCACGACCAGGCTGTCAACTCTGAGGACCCTGTACCTTCTCTGACAAAACTCAAGTTTGCCACTCTAGATCAAACAGTTCTGGATAATAGATAAATAGTGAATGTGGTGATGTTTCAATAGAGTATCACTGAGCAAAACAATTCTATAAGTGATCATTTCCTGCAAGCTCATTGACAGATCTCCTTTGCTGTAGAGAGGTATGGCAGCATACAACTATGACTTAGGTCATCATTGTATCAAGAAAATAGCAAGCCAAATATTCCATCAAAAACTGAGTTATTAGTACATTGATCCCAATTCAAATCTACTTACTAATCTGATACTGTAATAGGTAGCCGGTTAGATTTCCATTTAGCTTCTTAGGTAATCCCCAGAATAAGGTGACAGTGTCTTTATCAACTTTAATGACCTTGAGAAAAGATGGCTGTTCAGGTACTAGAAAACACAAGACCACGAATGAATATTCAAGTGAACTGTTCTATTCCTAAAATCCATACCACAATGTGCCATCAATTTAAATTTTATAGAAATGAAGAAGTTAACTACTACAAAGTTCATATTAATTCTTAATGAGGACAGAAATATAGGCATGCTAGGCGTTAGTCTTCATTTGTTTTTTCCTCTCACCTCCTTCTGGTGTTTGAAATGTGTAAGGCTCACTTTCTGGACCAGGTCCTTTGGAGTTAAAGGCTAAGACTGTCAAGTGAAATTCACTAAAAGCATCGAGGGAAGGAACCATTCCATAGTTTCTTTGTCCTGAAAATCTCAGAATGTTCACTTCTTTGGGATGTGTCCTTCCATCCAATAGATTTCTGGTTTTCCACCAATTGACCTGCAGTGAAAATATGAACCGTTGAACCTGGTGACCAGGGTGTGGTGGGTGGATGTCCTCTCTTAGTTTCTGAAATCAGAGGAAACATACAAATTCAATAGCACCAAGTCAAAATAAAATAAGAAAACAGATAAAAACCAACCTGGTATCCTTTCAGACGTCCATGCACTCTGTCCTTTGGAATTGTTGACCATTCCACTTTGACTAAGGTGCTATTTATGATGTCCACACTATGGATCACTGGAGCTGTGTCAGGATCTGATAAGACATTAAACACTGATGAGCTTCCATCCACCACCAAACCTGATTGGCATAGTCCTCTTCCAGAGATGACTGTTATAATGTTGAATCAGTTTCACGCTGGTGAACCAGAAAATGTTTCCTGGCAGAAACTTTCTCAGCCACATGGATTGCTAGGAGAAGAGGACAGTGGGGCTACCAGGAGAAAAAACTAGTGAAGAAAGAGAGATATTGATCAAAATGCATTGTTAGGTTAGAAACTGATTTGTTGGCTGGTATACACCTTTGTAAAAATTACTTAAAGAGAAAAAAGTGTAATTAATCCAGGCGTCAGTGGCTCATGTCTATAATCCTTGCTATTCGGGAAGCTGTTATCTGAGGTTTGCAATTCAAAGCCAGACCAAGTAGAAAGGTCTTTGACACATCTCCAATTAACTACTAAGAAATCCGGAAATGACACTGTAACTAAAAGTTGTAGAGCACTAATCTTGAGCACAAAAACTCAGCACCCAGGCTCTGAGTTTAAGTCCCAGGTCTAGCACATGTGTGCACACACACACACACAATTAAAAAATAAAAATGGCAAGTGAAATATTCTTTGGTGAACATCTTGTCATTTGGAAGCAAATGATCTACCTCACAGTGTGAATGTTAGTGGGGAATATTGTTTACTACTAATAAAAAAAGTTGTCATTAATCAAGCATACATGCCATTCCACTACACCTGTTTTGGTTCACCTAATCTTTAAAAGAACCATACGACATGGTGATTATTGTCACATTTTACAGATGACTACAGAGGAATTAGCCAAACCCACGGTCATCCAAACAAATGGTCACGAGGGAGATTTCTGTGTGTTCGTACTTGAATAGATGAATTTGGACAGCAGAGGGAAAAAGGCATTCTTTCTCATTCTTTACCTATTGTATTTTTAGATCAAAATATTCATGTGGCTACTGGAAGAATGAGGAAAAAACCTTCCAATGTTGAGAGATACAAATTATAGTGTCTACATTAACCAACAATGAAACTGCAGCACTTCCTTTGCTCTGCATATTTAATATCATAGTCCTGTTATCAGCACTTCAGAGCATACCTATGTGCCATTGTCTATGGAAATCTGGGTCTGTATCTCATTGGTGCAGGTCAGACTACAGACCCACAGAAAGCCCAAGGCACAGATGCAGGTGGCTGGTAGAACATCTTGTAGGAAACCTTGAAAAATCTCAAGACAGGTCTGTTGCTTAACTGCATGTACTCATGAAGCCACATAGGTGATTTTCAAAGCAGAAACATCTTTCCTGGGGTACTGAATCAGATGAAAACTTTCCAAGTCCTTTTTTAGCCCTCTCATGAATAACTGGCTTGCAATCACTCAGCCTGCAGGTGCAAAAGCCTTGTCTATTTCCATTGCCTTACAGCTAGTATCCTCTTCTTTGTGCTCAACATTTCTTTCCTTAAAAAATGTTTAGGGACACCAATGCAATGTACTTGAGGATTCTAATTCATCACTTACAGTCTTCTCCAGAATAGAGAGTCACTGTCTGAGGCTCTGGCCCAGACCCCAGCTGGTTGATGGCTTGGACCTGGACATCGTAGGGAGCATACACAGTTGGTGTCATCACCCGCAGCGTGTGGTTTGTAACCATCTCTTCTTCCCACTCTTCGGGGGCTCCTTGGGGTTTCCAACTAACTTTGTACTCCAGTCCTGGCCCATTCTGCTCCATGGATTTCAAAGGCTGAAACAAAGGTCAAAAATCATTCCATGAAGACTCAGAAACAATGGCAGAACACCCTCCATGGAGCGTGGAAACTGGGCAGAGCGGAGCTTCCACTGGAAAGCTGAACTATCCTTGTTTCCGAAAGTTGCAAACATTTGTGTCATATAGTTAAATTTAAATCTCCCCCTCCCCCACTTCGCAAGGGCTGAGGAGTCCATACTGGAATCTACCTTATGATTAAATCTTTTTTTTCATACACTAAAGGGTTTATAAATAAATTTAAGAAAGAGACTTAGCTTTTGCTGAAGCGTTTTAATCAGAGCTACCTTCTCACTCTCAAAAGAATTGGTAGGAATGAAAGAAACAGCCATGAATTCTTTGGCTTTTCATGGGATTTTTACCCTCATCTGACTTCATTCTTCTTCATCTTTCTTCCGTAAGAAGAAAGATACTATGTCAGTTTTTAATTTGAGAGAATACACATACTTACACCTGAGTTCAACCCATAGGCTATCCTTTTTATAATAAGTTCCCAATTTCTTTATTATTGTTTTCTATTTCTTTGTGAGAAAATGCCTTCCTCACCCACTGTATTTTGCTACATAGGTATATTTGTTGGAATTATTTCTACTAGAGAAAGATGTTTTTTTCCACCCTAATTTTTAATTAAGCAATACTTTAATATTTTTTAAAAATATGATTAAAACTCATTTATTTTACAGAAAGGAATTTTATTGAAATGATTGAGTGATATAAAGTGCATTTAAAATAACTTATTCGTGGAATATGAAATGCACTTACATTTAAAAATTTTTGCAGTGTGTATGGGTGATGAAATAAGGTTAGGTAAAATAGTGGATTTTTTTAATGCTTCTTTACTCAGAGTAATTTACTAAAATATTTATTTGAGACATTGTATGGAATGGGGTTAAAGCAACAGGCATACTTATTATTTGGCTTTGAGACAATGGCAAACAAAATGTCAAAAATGGTCAAATTCATTCTCCAAAAGAAAGAACTACTTACACTTCTGTAAACACTTCTGTAAACATCTGAGCAGCCCATAGTATTATTAGCAAGATTGTTTATGTTTAATATTGTAGGAAAAGAGTTAGTACTTCCAACACTTTAAAAGAGTATTACAAACTAACAGATCTGGAGCTAAAATCACTATAGACACTATAAATGATTACCTTATTTTGAAATGTTTGAATACTCTTATGTTTCAATGGACAAATAAAAATGTATTCATTAGTCAAAATATGTATACATTGTGGAAAAGCTCAATGGTGCTGGCATGTATATGGCCTAAGATGTGTCCTTTTCTGTCCGCTGTTTAGTTAGATCAAAATAATTATATACTCAAAAAATACTATACTTAAAGCAGTTTTCACCAATGCAAGTCAACTTTGTTTCATGAATTCAGTTAATTCCGCCTAATTCCCTCCTGAAGCAATATTTCCAATATAAATAATAAAACTCAGCTCTTTCAGGACTTCCATAACTTGGCTGTGCTTACATAGTAATTAATGAAATTACTTGATAAGAAAGGTACTCATTACCTTGCTCATGTCATTGTAACCCCTATGTACAGTATTTTCACAATAAAAAACTTATTTTTTTAAAAAAAGAAATTGCTACTGGACAATATTAGTGTGCTATTGGAGTGATTTTTTTTTCTGTTGGTTGGTGTTTCAGTGGAGCCTTTATTTCATTGAAAGAAGTTTTAAAATTCATCTGCCTGTCAATCACCATTGAGTCAACAGAAAGAATTGTGAGTCAGCCCCTGGATAGAATCTGGTGATATTTCAGTGATATTTGTTTGTTCCCTTAGGAGCTGTCTATCACTTAACTCCTTCTAACAGAATAACTTGTGAATAACAATGTTCAGTGCATATTTTCTCCTAAACATCACTCTTGTGTCAAGAACTGTTAGTTCTCTGACATGTCAAAATCCCATGAATGCAATGGCATATATCACAATTGTTACTGTCCATCTAGTTCCAAAGCTCTGTGACTACTTCCTTGATGGACTCAATTAAGTGCCAAATTAAATGGCATGTCGATTTCCTAGACAGATGACAAACATTTTCTTCACAAGAAGAGAACATCGGTTATCAGGCTTTGGTGGAAAAAGAATGATGTCTGAGTAATAGATCAGTAGGGAGATTGAAGATCACTTCCTGTCCTGCCAGACCTGACTCTGCAGCGGGGCATAGCATGGGAGTGGACACCAGGGCTCCCGTAGTGTGCCCAGAGGAATAGGATTCTCATGCTAGAGGAACCTAGTGTGACCAAGTAAGGAACTGACCTGTACTATTACATACTATTATTAAAATCTCACTATATCTACCTTATAGAAAGTCCCATGGACCTTAAGCAAAAAGCACATGCACTCTACAAGAATAAAGGATTGACACTATTTCACCTTCTAAGCAATCATCACGACAATATGGCAGTAACCGCTTACGACTGTAATTTCAAGAAAAAAAATCAAGTTCTTGTGTCTATTTAGTTTCTTTTTATTGCTACACTCTTTTTTTCACATTTCATCTTCAATTTGTCATCTCATTTCGTTTCAGTGGAAATAAAAGTTCAGGACTGTAATGCAATATTCACTAGGTAATTTGTAAGAATGGATCATATGTGTGTATAATGAGTTTGAACACCAATGTAGAAGAGAAAAAAGCAAGTCATTTTATTTTAGGATTCTTTAAAAACCCTATTTGGAATTAGGTATAGAAATTTATTATGGTATTCTAGCACATCTTTTTAGATGTCCTATTTATAGGCAAAATTCAATAAACTTGATGTTGGAAGAATATTGCTAATAAGTATGCTAATCTATCTTATATATGTCAATATATAAAATTGATCAGGTATTTTGTTGAAAGTAAGTCATGCACTGGTGGCTCATGCCTGTAATGTAATCCTGGGAGATCAAAGATCAAAGCCAGACCAGGCAAAACAATCTGCAAGGTTCCATCTCCAAAATAACCAGGAAGAAAAAAAAAACAGAATGAAAGTATGACTGAAATAGCACATTGCTAGCCAAGCAAGCAAGCAAGCCAAACAAGTACAAGACCTTGAGTTCAAACCCCAGTACTGTAAAATAAAATAATATTTTTAAGAAAAAAGTAAGTTTAGCCGGGCGCTGGTGGCTCACACCTGTAATCCTAGCTACTCAGGAGGCTGAGATCTAAGGATTGTGGTTCAAAGCCAGCCCCAGCAGGAAAGTCTGTGAAACTCTTATCTCCAATAAACCACCAGACAACTGGAAGTGGCACTGTAGCTCAGGTGGTAGAGTGCTAGCTTTGAGCTGAAGAGCTGAGGGACAGCGTTCAGGCCCAGAGTTCAAGCCCCGACCAAAAAAAGAAAGAAAAAGAAAGAAATAAAAAGAAAAAAAAACAAGAAAAAAGTAAGTTTTCCATTCTTCACAGTTACAGAGAGAGACTTGGAAATGACATTAGAAAAATGGAAGTTAATTCAGTGGATACAAATTGTTTTGTGACATTCAAAGAGTAAAGCCTTCAGTAACACTTAATGGATACAGGTGAAGGAGGAAGGGCGGGGTGTGTTGTCATCTGGTTTTGTTCAGTTCTGGTTGTTTGGGAATGTTGTGTTGGGCAACACTTTGGACCCTTCTTAGAATTAGAAATAAATGTATAAAATGCCTGTGGGAGTTAACAACTAGTGATTGGAATTTTGACAGTATCCTTTTATATTCTAGTGAAAAAGCCACCTATGGAAAGGTATTCTGGAATGAGTTTAATAGGAGAACACTAGAAATAAAAATGCCAGGAAGATGAAACTTTTGGGAACAAGATTCCAGTTCAGCCCAATTGTACCACCCTCCTTAAATTATATACCACTGTGAAGTTTAGTTCACAAGTTGTTCTGATCATGTGCAAACTATACACAGATAAGGACTCACATATTCCTTTCATCTCTGAACTCCATATAGACCTACAAGGTACAGGGGGGCAGGGAGGGCAGGGAAAGACAAAAGAGGTGCATAACACTTTCAGGAATACACACCTGCCATTTTATAATCATCTCCTTGGGTTGGGAAGCTTGAACTCTTATGTTTTGGGGATTCTTATCTGGAGCTGAAAAAAACAAATGACACATATTAGGTTTATTTTTCTCACTGCACATTGACTAAGAAGGAAAATATTTTATTTGTTCCTCAATAGACACTTAAATAACCCTGGTTATATTTATTGATCTTAATATAGTCTACTGTATTTAAAAAAGACTTAAGGCAACTTTATGACACATGTTATATTTAAAACAACAAAATATTGGTCCCGGGTGTAATATAGCTAACATCCAGTGAATCATACAGGGTTTGCTTTGCGTATCTGAGATTCAAACCTGCAGGTTAAAATAGTACACCTACTGTTTGAATGTGTTTTTGTTGTAAACTGGCTCTATTCTTTAATTAAGAATTGCGGATAGACATAGATGCTGAGATCTGCCCCTAGGAAACCAAAATTAAACCCCTGTATTAAAATCAATAGGCAACTTTTAGTGGCAGCCAAAAGGAAATAGTATGGGAGCTGGGAAGGTGGCTCAGTGGTAGAGTGCTTGCCTTGCATGCCTGAGGCCCTGGGTTCAATTCCTCAGCACCACATAAGCAAAAAGAAAAAAAGCCGGAAGTGGTGCTGTGGCTCAAGTGGTAGAGTGCTAGCCTTGAGCTGAAGAGCTGAGGGACAGCACCCAGGCCCAGAGTTTAGGCCCCACGACCGGACAGCCGCCCCCCCCCAAAAAAAGGAAATAGTATGGATGATTTTAGTTGAAAGAGCAAAGATAGTTTTGTGTAGCACTCAATCAAATCTACATACACTAAAATGTACATTTCAGAAGTATTTATTATCTTTATTTTTGTCTATTGTGGGGTTTGAACTCAGGGCCTGGGTCCTGTCCATGAGCCTCTTTGTGCTCAAGGCTAGCGTTCTACCACTTGAGCCAAAGCATCACTTCTGGGTTCTTGGTCTCATGAAGACTTTTCTACTTGGGCTGGCTTCGAATCATGATCCTTAGATCTCAGCCTCCTGAGTAGCTAGGATTACAGATGGGGCAGCGTGCTCTATATTATTTTACTTTGCTCTTTCTCAGGCCCAAAATGAAATTATAACACAGCAGGATATGTATCTATCGCTCAGGAAAACCAATAGATATCATGTTATGGCCACATTGACGACTGACGCCAATTCAATAGCACCAATTATTTGAGGAAGACAACACATCCTAGGCAATTTATATAGATACAGCACTACAAATGTGAATATTAATATTAGTCATGTTGAACATGTAGCAAGGTGTCACAATGAAACCCAAAGTTTTATTTCAGAAAATGGAATGCTTGACCTTATACATTGAACTTTAACTTAGCACTTGCTTTATGACACACCACTTAAACACGTTCTTAATTGTTGACAAGAATTCATATCACTGTCTTTCTATGCCACACTTCCCTAAATGTCTTGCTATCAAAACTCTTGGTAACACTTCTGAAACTGGTGCACTTTGAATAGTGTGTGTGACTTTAGTTTATATAATTGAGCAAACTACCATTCTAACATCCTATAATACTTATTCAACCTCCCTCCTTTTTTCTCCCCCTATTTTTCTCTTCTATTGCTTGTCTGTCTGTCTGTCTGCTATCTGTGTCTCTCTCTCTTTTATACTTTCTTTACTTTCTTAGATCGCAAGATGTAGCCAAAGTAGAATTAGTTAGTACTGGAGGACAGAGCCCCCTTACCTGCTGGTGGGGTTTCATGCTGTTCTGAAGGCTGGCTGGGCTGACTCCTCCCTACTTCGTTCACAGCCACGACCCTGAACTGATACCTCACGTAAGGAGCCAATGGTAACACAACCGTGGTTTCCTCTGCTCCGACCCTTGTCAGTTCCTCCCATCTTCCGGGTTCCTCTCTGTTTCCTTCGAATTCTACAATATACTCTGGCAGGAAGAACACGACACACCATTAGAACCTACTGCAGAGGCTGACATTCAACTGAGACTTATACACACTCTTACAAGCTTACAAGAGTGGTCTAAGAGTGATAATGCACCCAGGAACGTGGGGAAAAATGGCCATCATATTGATTTGACTCTATTGGCTGTAGAAAAAAATCATTATTTCAGTTTTTCCTACCACTAATATTGCTATTGCGGTCATCTCCAGCTTCCCATGAGAGTCGGACGCTCCTGTTCTGTCTCTCTGACAAGTGGAGATTCGTTGGGGGATCCGGAACATCTAATGAAGAATAAAATACACAAAAGTAAGGAGCTGCAGATCAACGCCTGGCTTCCTGATTCTCTCCGACACAGTGCTGGCCTCTGTGGGCCCAGGTCTCCATCTGACCTGATCATATTCAACAGGGCCAGCCTCCAGTGTCTGCCCCAAATGCAGCATCCTTCTCTCTTCACATCTTGCCTTTATCATTTTGCCCCCTTCCTTTTTTTTTCTGATTGCAGTTCCCAAGACTCATTCCATTTTAGTTGTTTATTTATTTTTGTATATTAGGGCTTGAGCTCAGGGGCTGGGTGCTATCCCTTAGCAGTTTTTTTTTTTCTCCTCAAGGCTGGCTGGTGCTATACCCCTTGAGCCACACCTCCACTTCTACCTTTTTCCTTTTGGATGGTTAATTGGAAATAAGAGTTTCACAGATTTTCCTGCCAAGCTTGGCTTTGAATGGAGAACCTCACATCTCAGCCTCCTAAGAATGAGCCCAGTTCAAATATGAACTGAGGGCACTAAATGTTGCCTTCAGAGTAATGTTTAGCAATCAAGTTTCCTGATTTACAAGAAGGAGCTGAGCCCAGGAATCTGCATTTGCAGACACATTTTTCCTGGCTGACGATTACACACAGGAAGTGTGTCGGAAATGGGTCATTTACTTTGCTGCAGCTAATTTGTTTGCTACCTTCTCCTATAGAAGAATAGAGGAGGCAGAATAGTAGAGAAGTAAGTAAGGATCATTATCTTATTAGCCTTTGCATTGTCCAAGGTGTTTGGCATTTAATTGTTTGTTTGCATAACATGAACTCTACTTTTCTTTGAATTTTTATGGTAATATATAAAAACAGAATTTTCAGAACATAAGAGCAACGTCTCAATCCAGAAAAGAGTAAGAAGCAAGTTTATGTGGGAAGAAGCAGATGTGACTAAATGTGAGAAAAGTTGCTACACTGAGTAGGTGAGGACAAACAGTTGAGTGTCGGAGTGTTGCTAAGGCACATGGAAATTTCTGGAAGTTTCCAAATAAAAAGAGTAAAATGAAATAGCATCTCAGGTGAAACTTACTGCCAGAATTTGTTCTAATGTTCTCAAGTCTATTCATGTTTGTTCAGAGGAGTTTCTAAAGCCTGTTTGCCCATACTGAGTATTTCAATTTTTGGAACTATTTATTGACTAACAGCATTGCTTCCAATTTAGAATAGAACATGCGTATTTGTAAAGTGTGGAATATGACTGTGTCCAATGCTACTTCTAGACTAGCAAGTATTTCCTCAAGAGTTTTTCTGCATCTCTGAGTTCAAAGAATGTATATTTCTCTTAGCACGTAATAAGGACTCACTATGTCCTGAGGTTTTCTGGAACAAGGAAAGCAGAATATTGTATCACATGTCTCTGAGATTCATGCAAACTTATCTTCAATTAACATTCAACTCAGACTTTATAAAATGTTATTTTCACAGCATTTTAATATTGAGTCTTCTGGAAATGACTTCTGGTACAAGTTCATTTGTCCTGGGCTTCTAAAATTGCTTTTCAAGAATAAAGGCATTTTACAATCTGAAGCTACATTGATCATCACTTATTGTCATTTGTTGTTGAAATAAACGTTTGTAAACCCGTGATTGGAATAGATATATTAGCATAGAAACCTAAGAAAATCATTTCCTTTAATGAATTCTACCTCACAGAATATATTTCAAATAGTAGTTTTACTTCTAGTCTAAGTGATTAGGTAATAGATGTGGTAATACACAAAATAAATTAGTGCTAGATAACTAGTCAGGTAAACACAGGAACCAAATTGTAAATTGCACAAGGAAATTGATAAGGAAACTACCAATTAGCATAGTGCTAATCCCCTTGTAGATACAACTATTCAAGATTCTTCCACACAAAGTCATGATTCATAACTTCCTCCTCCTTGTGGTACTTGAGAGAAATTCTAGTCTACCTGATGCTCAACTATTTTCTCTAGAATATTCCTGTTGGGAAAATTAGCAGAAGATAGCACCTTTTCCTTATAGAATCTTTTGTTGGTGGTGGTGGTGGTAGGGCTTGAACTCTGGGCCTGGGCATTGTCCTTCAGCTCTTCAGCTCAAGGCTAGCTAGCACTCTATTACTTGAGCTATGTGGTACTGAGGAATCGAACCCAGGGCCTCATGCATGTGAGGCAAGCACTCTACCACTGAGCCACCATCCCAGCCCCTACGTGCAGAATCTTAAAGCAGTTCACATACCTATCAAACATTTCACCTAAAAGTACATCTTGACAACTATGCCAGGTCTGTAGCTTCTGCAACTTGGGATATTATTCCTATTTTCCTGAGAAAACCTAGCCCGTGGTCATCGGCTTCACCAGAAGGGATGCAACCTGTCCCCGCTGTCTTCACCAGTCTACGTTTAGAAGAGACTTGACGGTTTGCCTTTCTGTCTGTATCTCCCTTAGTAACCTACTTGTAGATCAAGGAAACTGAGGCACTAATGACACAAAGGCCTATTCCTAACAGTGATTAATCCTGTCATATGATAGAGAAACATCAGCAAATAAAATGCTGCTAAGAAATTCTAAAGGTGCAGTGCTGGCGGTTCATGGCTGTAACCCGAGCTGCTCAAGAGGCTGAGATCTGGGTACCTGGGTTTGAACCCGGGCCAGGGAGAAAAGTGCAAGAGACTCTTATCTCCAATTGACCGGGACAAAAATAAAACAAAATAAACTGGAAGTGGCAGTGTAGCTCAAGCGCTGGAGCATCAGCCTTAATTAAGAAATGCCACATGAGACTACAAAGCCCTGAGTTCAAATCCCAGCACAAAAGGCAAATTAAAAACAACAACAAATGCTCAGAGAAAGACTCAAGGGTGCCTCCCCCAACTAAAAAGAAAGCATAAATGGAAACTGTGAAAATGTCTGTAGCAGTCCGAATCCCAGAAGAAAATAGCTGATGAGTATGAAGGGATTCCAATTCGTGGATTCTTTATGGGGTAGTAGAGCGGACCGGCAGCCGGCTGGTGGGACGGCATGGCCAGCATCGCCTCTGAAGGACTGGCCTGAGGGAGTCTCCAAGGAGAGCAGGGCAGCGGGCAGTGGAAGGCATCCGGCCTGCAGGGAGGAGTGAGGAGAATGGATCCCCCTGGCGCCCAGGGCTCCCGTGGATTGGAGCAAATGAATGCTAAAGGGCAGGCAGGGGCCCGATGAAAAGGCTGGGTCAGAGCAGGTCAGGACCGGCACTGGCCACTGGGAAACACCCTGAAGCTGGGGTCAGAGCTTTGAGCCTTGGCGATCTCGGGGCTGCTTGCACTGATTACCCTCGTGGAGTGCGCAATTTTCTAATTAGCATCATCACTTTTAGAAAGAAGTTACAGGAATCCCTTACAGAATGCATACAGTCCCTCCACAGCCGGCCTGTACCCCGGAGGAACTCAGACAGTGATTCTGGTGTGGAACATGAGCCCGGCGCATGCCTGATGGGACCCCCTCCCCCATGCGTGTCCTTCCACTCTCAGCCCCCTCCCCCCAATGCTCAGCCCCATTTCTCTGCAGGCCTTGAAAGGGCTGAAGCAGGCTTGGTGTTTCTGTCTGCTGATGGAATCTCTTCCCTCCCGCTGCTATTGATGAACTTCCCCCGGGGAGGGCAAAAGAAATTAAGCCTTAATGAAGATATATAAGAAGAAGTGGCATCATTAGTGACACAAAAATGGATGCTGAAGGGGTGAGAATAGCATGAGCTCTCTCATCTGGGATCCATGTCCTTCCCCAGCCACAGGGGAGACGTGCACAGAGGTGCGTGTACTCACCAAGGACGGTGACTTGAGTTACCTCAATGGCACTATCCAGAGCAGTCTGCGCAGTACAAGAGTAAAGGCCTTGGTCGTCCAAAGTCACATTAGATATGGTCAAGTTAGCACCATCAATCACTATCCTATTAGAGGGGAAGGAGGAAGAAAAGCATATGATGAGAACAAGGACAACAGAAATACCAGCACTTTCCAAGCGGTCGATCCCCAGATCAACATCTATTGCGTTTATGTTTGGAAATGTCAGAATGAACCCTATCATTTCGTAGCATTCAAAAAAGGCTATGGGAGCTGGGAAGGAGGCTTAGTGGCGGAGTGCTTGCCTAGCATGTGTGAAGGCCTGGGTTTGATTCCTCAGTACCACATACAGAGAAAATGCCAGAAATGGTGCTGTGGTTCAAGTGGTAGAGTGCTAGCCTTGAGCCAAAGAAGCTCAGGGACAGTGTCCAGACCCTGAGTTCAAGTCCCAGGATTGGGGGGGGGGGAAAGCCTATGGAATATATATTTGGGTCCCTGATATTCTTTCCCAGGTAAGATGAGGCAATGTTTAGACCATTAGAAACATAGATACAAGTGGGGTCTCTTAGTAAGACACCTGGTGGTCTTGGGTAACTCTACTGTGGTGTAACTGATTCTGTGTTATAAAGAGGTAAATACATCTACTTGAACAACTAAGAAATGCATGTTTCCTATAGAAAATGATTTGTGGAAAAGCAATGACATTTCACATAACATACATGTGCCCATAGTCAGAGATGGGATCACATTTTTAAAAATTACAAAGTCAACATCTACGATGTACAACAGGTCAAGATGGAATTATATACTTCCGGCCATGGTTTAGCAGTATGCCGACACTTACAATTCCTAGCATACATTGGAAAACTGCTATAAGGAATTATCAGGAAGGCCTGAAGAGGTCACCTGGGATGTTCCTTCCAAAGGCAAATTCCTGAGTCCCACAAACCCAAACATCTGTGCTTGAGTCTCAATCTTTTGACAGTTTTGAAGAACCAGTAACAGTTCCACAACTTGGCCACACGGTGGCAGTCTAGTGCTACTTTCTGCAAATCTTTTCAACCAGCTTTCTATCATTTGGTTTACATCATTTGTTGGCTTGTAACGATTTACTACCAACAAATTGCTCCTTTATAAATGTACCTTTCACTCTGCACCTATGAATCCTCAACTTCAATGTTCATGTCCTTCAAAAAACAAGGTGCCAGTAAAATAAATTCACCTAGTGATGCTCTCATTAAAATAATATAAGTAGTGCTACCTTTGCAGAGAGGAAGACACATAAATGAAACATTTTGATAGGCAGCTCAAACTGTCAGAGGTGTGGAAAGCTCAGACTTACCAGAAACGGCAGTGAGACTGAACTGCTCTACCTCTTGATGGTAGACAGTCTCATGTCTATACTAATAACTGAACACGGGTCAATGAATACCACTGGATACAGATGGTCAATAATGACACCGTATTCTACATTGGATATTCTCAGTTCATATTTATCCTGTACCCATTTGCTGCAACATCTGAAGAGTGAGGAAAATTGCATGCAGTGATGAGAGTATGCAGGGTATTCGGACTCATAATGAAATTGATTTGTTTCTGGCTTATCAATAATCACATTCGTCGTGGTAGATATTTCAACATTCCTATTCCCTATCCCTAAAGCCTCCCTTCTTTCCCACAGCTCAGCGTGCTATCTCTGAGTGGGATTGTTGGTTTGTTTTCACTCAAGTTCATGGCTTCTTAGGAGGACACCCCTTACAGGGACCACATTGTAATCTTTGCATCCCTGTCTCACATCCCCTTTCTATTCCCTCCAGTTTCCAAGTGACGAGTGTTGTGGCCAGTTCTTTGCAGCAGGAGAAATTTCAGATGTGGCTGAGGCTCTCCCAGTGAGGACAGGAGTCAGGTTCGCAGGCTCAGGTGAAGTGGCCTCTGTCCCTCTCTGAGCCATCAGAGCACACACTGGACCAGCAGCGACTCTGCTCTCAGTGGTATCCATGGGGTGAGGTGGGTGTGGTGATCTCAGCCATGGCCACAAACCTGGCTCACAGCCGCGGTGCCGCTGTGTGATCTAGAACCCAAAAGAAGCCAGGCCCTGGTGGCTCACGCCTGTCATCCTAGCTACTCAGGAGGCTGAGATCAGAGGATCAAGATTCAAAGCCAGTCCAATCAGGAAAGTTCATGAGACTCTTATCTCCAATGAACCACCAGAAAACCAGAAGTGGCGCTGTGGCTCAAGCGGTAGAGTGCTAGCCTTGAGCTGAAGAGCTGAGGGACAGCGCCCAGGCCCAGAGTTCAGGTCCCACGACCCATGGTCATCCATTTCCTTGAAAGTGACATGGTAGTTTTTTCCTATGGATGAATGAAATGTCCTTGTATAGATACTACATGTACTGGATCAAAAGTAGGGAGTGTTTTGTGGGTTTGCATGTCATTCTTGTGCAGGGGCCAGGCGAATGTGTGTGACCGGTTTGTAAAATCTTAAACCAAGCACAGAATCTGACCCATCATGACTGTCTTTCTTACCTGCCATCTTCGGTGCCATTGATTTCAAAGCTTTCTCCATCTTTGCTCCAGGACAGCTTCAAACTGCGCTTCAAATGTGAGTCACAGTTGCTCTCGCAATGCAATTCAAGCATGTGGGATTTGTGGACTCGAGGATTCTTAGGGGAAACGGTGAGTTTTGTAGCATCTGTTTTTACATGAAATATAGATAGGAGTTACTATCACAGGGCACAGCTGACTTTGTAATCAAGTGCCTGCAACTGAATCAACCAAAATCGTTAGCTTTGCTAGGCAAATCAGCAGGTAATGCTCATCCCAAATGTAATGTTCTAATGCCGTCTCTCATTATTACTGTCTTTCTTGGCAGGCTTGGTCATCTGGCAAAATATGAGTAAAGTGCCAAAATACAGCTCAGCAATTTTTCTTATTATGCTTAGGTATAAGGAATAAGCAAACTATCAGCAAATGAATACTTTTAGAAGCTGAAAATAATTCCATTTCTCCATCTGTTGCTTTTTGTTGTTGTTGTTGGTTATGGGGCTTGAAATCTGGGGTTGGACGAAATCCCTCAGCTCTTCATCTCCAGGTAAGCACTCTACCACTTGAGCCACAGCGCCACTTCTGGTTTTCTGGTGGTTTATTGGAGATAAGAGTCTCACAGACTTTCCTGCCTGCACTGGCTTTGAACCATGATCCTGAAATCTCAGCCTCCTAGTAGCTAGGATTACAGGCGTGAGCGTGAGCCACAGGCGCCCGGCTTCTGTTGCTTATTTATTTATTTATTTTTATTTTATTTTATTTTTGTTGGTCGTGGGGCTTGAACTCTGGGCCTGGGCACTGTCCCTCAGCTCTTCAGCTCAAGGCGAGCGCTCTACCACTTGAGCTACAGCACCACTTCCTCTGTTGCTTTTTAATATATAATTGGAACCTTATTTTAAAAGCAAGGGAAAGTTAGTTGATTTTCTGTTACCCTCTCCCTTTTATTTTGTTTGTATTTGTGCCAGTACTGGGACTTGAACTCAAGGCCTTTACCTTTTTCAGTCAAGGCTAGAACTGTATGAACTGAGCCACAGCTCTACTTCCAGGTTTTCACTGGTAATTGGAGATGAACATCTCATAGGCTTTCCTGCCTGGGGAAAAACTTCATTCCATAATCCTCAGATTTCAGATTGTTAAGAAGCTATCATTACAGGTGTAATCCATTAGTTGTCTGACCTAAACAGGATTGCTAAATATCGTTGGTCATTGATCACTAATAACACTAAACTCTGTGTTGTACAAAGCCCTGGTGCATACATCATGCTTGCAATCATCTTTTAGATGATCTTCAATAAAGGATCGATTAAAAGGGGCCAACAGAACTACATAATTCAGATTGAAATCATATTGTTTCACTTGAGGACATGAAAACCTACAGAAAAACCATTTGAAAAATCATGCAAAGTTTAAAAACATAAAAAGAAGTAAAAATACTTCTAATATCCAGATTGGCCGTGACTGCAGTTTTTCCAATAGCGTTTTCGACCCAACAAGAGTAAGACCCCGCATCTTCTTCCGTGGCCTTCCGTATCTGCAAGGTGCCATTTTCAAACACATGGTACCGGCGGCCTTCCAGAGGTTTAGCTGCGTCCACGGTCTGCCTATTGAAAAACACCTAGCATCAATTAACTCGGATGGGATGGGAGGCTACGCTCCTATTCTCTGCTCGTTGATGTCATCGTCCCTTCCTCTGGTGCTTAGTCCATTGGGATTTACAGTTGTTCTTAAGTTTGCTCCTGATCTGTGGATAGTCTAGGCAGCCAAGCCCAGGTTGGAGCTTCTGCCGTCTTCCTCAGTTACCAACACCGTTTTGCATCCATCCTCAGAGATTCATAAATATATTCTGGCTTATTGATAGTGAACTCTATAGTTAATGATCGCTCCCGGGTACTACATGGGAAAGTTAGTAACTGAGAGACATAACGAATCCTTCCACACCTCCTGCTGTCCTGGGAGAACATAGGTCATTCAGAAATATTAGAAGCCAGGAAAGCCCTTCCATGGTGTGGGCACACGGTGTATACACCTCGGACTCCTTTTCTCCTACCTCTATCCATTTTCCAACCTCTCCCTGCCACAGCTTGATGGACCCTTTGCATTTTTGTAATAGGTGACAGCTTGGACTCAAAAATTGCCAGCATGTGGGCTGCTCATGGGGGGGGGGAAGGGGGGGACGGACCAAGGCAGGGACAAAGTGGAGGTGAAGGCAGGTCCTGCCTTGGGTGCATTATTTAAGAGGGAGTCAAAGATTCCATTGAGACAAGGGGAAAATATCTCCGTAGATTACTGCCCAAAATAAAGACAACAATGCCCCACATCACAACACCCAAACATAACGTGATTGTAATTAGAGACAACATGTGAATATACTTGAATGGCAAGCTCACAGCTTTTACTCTGTCTGAGGACAGCAGAATAATGGTCAAATTTTTAACAGTAGATTGGCCAGATGTTTTCAGTAAAAACACGGTAGATCCACATGACAATATGTGCTATGATATTTATTATATGATGCTGGTAATGTTCCTATACTGACTGAATTGTTTCTAACTCAATTATGTGATTAATTACACAATTAATTGTGTAATTAATTAATTACTTCTAAAATCATTTCTATAATGATATAGCTAATGGTTAGATAATTATATGTAGATAACATATGTTAATTATATCATTATATTTTAGTAATATAAATATATTAAGTATTAATTTATAACTACATATTAGTAATATAAGTATATAGGGGTTTTTGGTTGTTTATTTTTTTGCCAGTTCTGGGACTTGAACTCAGCTCTTGGGTGTTATTTTTGAGCCTCTTTGTGCTCAAGGCTAGTGCTCTACTGCTTGAGCCACAGTACCACTTCTGGCCTTTTTTGAGTGGTTTATTGAAGACAAGAGTCTCACAGACTTTCCTGCCCAGGGCTGGCTTTGAACCATGATCCTCACATCTCAGCCTTATGAGTAGCATGATCCACTGGTGCCCGGAAGTATACGTGAATTGAATTAACTGAAGATTATTTGTTAAGGTGATCCTGGAATGACCACACTAACAGCTGGCCTTAGATCTGCTCCTAGTGAATAAACAAACCCAGATTTACAATGATCTTAGGAATTCCTTTGCTTCTTTGCTTTTCTTCATGAACACAAACGTCTCCCCTGTCTCTCCCCACATGGGATGGCCATGACGGATGGTTTCTTAGCTTTAACTAATCACCTGTACTCTCTTAGCACCCAGAAACACCGGCTCCACACAGCAGTGTGGACACAGCTCAGCCCATCACAAGACACATAAGGAAATAGGACAAAAAAACTCCCCCAATCCCTTATCAGAAGAACAGGTCACGCTGGCTTACCAGGTCACAACTGCTTCGGGTGAAGCGAAGAACTCACAATGTAAGAAGGCACTGTACCCAGCCACGGTGGCGTAGTTCTCTTCATCTTTCGTTTTGATCAGTGGGAGGACATCTATTAGAAAAGGACGAGGCTATAGTTTACATAGAAGACCTCTGGGCAGATCAGGCTTTATGATCGCCAAACCACGTTAATGAGAAGGGAAGACGGATGGTTACGGGACAGAGCCCTGAGTCTGAAAATGATTCCAACTCCATACGTCTTGCAAGTGTCATTTTAGTATGGAATCCAATGCCCACAGGTAGGACAAAAGAGGATTTGATTTTCCACGCATGTTTTGTGTCACAAGAATGGTGTGGGGAAGTGGAAGCACAGAAACGGAGGGACAAAGGGTGAACTAATTCAGCCGTGATGCTCATGGGACACTAGACTGGAAATGAACTACACAACTTGGGGGGAAGCGGGGGCGGGAGGGAGAAAATGAGGGAAGGGGTGACACTGTTCAAAAAGAAAGGTACTTATTACCTGACTTAGGTAACTGTCACCCTGTGTACCTACCCCCTTACACTAGAAGTAAAAAAGAAATCATACAAAATAATTAAACGCATACGTGGGTAATGATAACGTTGACCCATTTTCCCTCAGAAAAGAGTAAAGTAAATGCGAGGGCCCGGTGGGGTTGAGGTAGATGGGGGGCTGGGAGGGGGTGGGGTGGTACTGATGGAAGGGTACTCATAAGTGGACCTGCTGCATTGATGCCCCGGTGTACAACCACTTATGGATAAATAATAATCCTTGATGAATTAAAGGAGGAAAAGGGAGAGCCGCTCAGGTGTGCTCTCCAGCATGCTCACCCACAACATCAACGTTGACGTTGGTGAGGATGGTTCCGTGCACGTTGGAGGCCTCACACTGGTACACGGCAGTGTGATTTGGGTGGAGGTTGGTAAAACTGACTTCGTTGGGGAGGACAACATCACCAGCAAATGGATGGTCTGCAAAAGATGAAAGAATGATCGGAGAACGATGAAGAGCAGGACATGAAATATTTACACACCATTTGTCCAACGTGTCACACAGAATCTATATTTTAAGACCAGGTTGAAGGACAGTTGAACAGGGCCAAACACATTAGGCTTTCCTAAATGAATCACGGAGATTTCTTTTCAGACCCTTTCGCACTTTTCGTCTTCCTTCGCCTAGATATTCATTGTGGAATAGCTGTGGGGTTACAGACCATTGCCTGGCTAGGTCTTGGCACCCAATAAGATGGCAGGCGATTACTGCTGTGTAAGTCCTCCTGCGGATGGACTGAAACTCTCTTACTTGTCTGAAGTAAGTCTAGTTTAGTACCAGCAAAAATCATGAGGTCAATGCATCGTGGGTCCATTCATCCATCTAGTGGCCCTTGCTTTCTCTTTTGACACCAAGTTCCTGCTTTACAAAGAAATTGTTCCCTACTTTTCTGTAGTAATAATGATTGTGTTATTTGGGGGGCTCATAGAAAACCTTAAATCTCCAATATTAAAAGAAAAGGATTTCCTTATACATCTTTTCTTCCAGGTCTCCAATAAGAAAAGGATTTTTCTTATATATCTTTTCTTCCTGGGAGTCATAAATGAATACACTTTTTTTCCTCTCTAGACTGTAAGCTGCAGGGAGAAGTATCTTTAAGCATATCCACATGATTACACAGTGAGTCCATAGCTCTGGAATATTATCTCTCACAGAACACACGGTATACATTTGTGGAAAGGGCTGCAAAAAAAAATGAGAATGGGTGACATTTTATTCATGAGAGACTCATTACAGAGGCTGAAAAAAAATAGTCCCTGAAACAGATCAGTACTCTCAGCCTCAGAATTTATGAGGATGTTATCTTAGATTGGAAAAGGAATGTTGCAGATGTTATTAAGGTTAAAGACTTTCAGACAGAGAAACTATCCCAGATGAATCAGGTAGACCCCATGTAATTATATTGCTTCTTAAAAATAAGAAGAGTTGGAGCTGGAAATAGGGCTTAGTGGCAGATTGCTTGCCTAGTATGCATGAGACCCTGGGTTTGATTCCTCAGTACCCCTTAAACAAAACAAATAATAAATTGTATTTTTTTTTGGTGGCTACAGGGCCTGAACTCTGGGCCTGGGTGCTGTCCCTCAGCTCTTCAGCTCAAGGTTAGCACTCTACCATTGAGTCACAGCACCATTTCCAGGTTTTTCTGCTTATGTGGTGCTGAGGAATCGAACCCAGGGCCTCATTCATGCAAGGCAAGCACTCTACCACTGAGCCACCTTCCCAGGCCCAATAAATTGTATTTTTAAAATACAGAAGAGCCATGTAGCCAGAGGGAGGTACAAAACTATAGAACAAAATGGTCAGAGAGATGTAAGGATGCTGGTTTAACCAAGGGCTTGGAGTGGGGGGGGGGTGGATGAGGAGGGCGTCATGAGATGGGTAATTGGAGCAGGCTATGGGATGGGAAAAGCCAAGAATGCTCAGCTGTCCTGACATCTTGATTTTAGCTCAGTAAGACTCCGTTAGACTTCTAACTCACAGAAATATATAATCATAAATGTACCCCATTTGAAACTACTGAGTTTGGGGGTAATTCGTTAGAGTCAATTAGATAGTGAATATAATTCTTGAGGAAAATTTATCAAGTATCCTTGGAGAATTAGATGGCTAGCTCTTTTGAGTTCTTGCAGGCAGAATGCTCAAAGAGCGCTGCGAGGTCTGTGTGTCTGAGTTGATGCTTTACGCCACACACACACACACACACACACACACACACACACACACACACACACACACACACACACACACACACACACACACACACACACACACACACACGTCTATGCCTTACCGAGCTACCCTGATCCTTCCTTACTTTCTCCAGGCCTTCTGGACAGCTCTGAATGAACACAGCATCTGGAGCAGCCAGGAATCCCTGCTGTGCTCCTCTTACCAGTCTGTGGAAGGTCAGCAACAACCACAACCACATAGCTCGAATGTCGCAGGGCCTGTGCACATACACATTGCAGTCTGGCTCCAGAGATGATAACCAGACAGAAAGTTCTACAGTCCAGCCACCACCCCGCATGGCTGGCTATATTTATCTCATTCAGCCCAAACAAACGACTACTTTCTTCATTTTGTAGCTTAGAAAGTTTAAGCTACAAAGTTTAAGTTAAACAGCTCAAGGCCACACAGCTAGGAAGTTCACACAGCCTAGAAGGAACCCCAGTCTGTGGTCCAGGGGGAGGTCTCCCAGATATGTGCAAGTCTAAGGCACAAGAATAAATGGAAAGCGTGAAATATATCTAATATTTGAACTTGCTCTTGATTGAGCTGAAGCATAACATATATTCTCTCCTCTTGTTTGCACACATTACATTCAAAGCAACTTGAGCTCTGGGTTTGAGTTGAGGTTGTGGAATTCAAGGTCTATGTCAGAGCATGGTATGGGGAGAAGACAGGTCTTCTTCTGGTCCATTTTAGCCTTTCTATGCTATGCTTATCCATGCAGATCTCAGAACTGATTGGACAAGGACATTTGGTCTGGGATATTGAAGAATGGTTAAGATTCCTGGATCCTGGGACATGTGCATTCATTTAAGCCTGATATGACTTTTGGTCCCTGAAAATCATGGAGACAAGTAGGATGTCTGATGACCAGTGAAGAGACAAAGGTTACTGCCACTGGATGTCAGAGATCCTGACTTCCCAGCTGTGTTCCCAGACACTCAGAAACTTTATTTCTTTTCAGGGAAAGGAACCAATAAGTGTCTTTCCTTCTTGGGTGCATCCTGTTCCTCATTTAGCTGCATTTAAAAAAAAAAACTTCAGTTTTATAGATGCTTCTTAAGTTATTTCTGGGTCATCTATACATGACACATTCCCATAAGCAGCCAAGTTGCCCAGAAAGAGGCACTTTCTGGCTTCCTGCTCTGCCATTCCAGCCACTTCCCAGTTCCACTTTTCACACGCCCAGTGTGTCTGCCTGTTCACCATCCCATCCAAGCATGGAGGTGCCCATTTCAGCACACTTGGTAAGCTAACTCACGCTCAGCCGGGGCACCATTGACTCTCCACGTGATGGTGGGTTGAGGATACCCTCCAGCCTCACATAACAAGATCCCACTGCTGCCTGTGCTGAACACACAGCTCTCAGGCTTCTTGGTCCAGTAGGGAGGCTCTGGAAACAAAGAGAAGAGCTGATCAGGGCTCCATCTATACAGAAAGGTTAGAAAAAAGTTAAGGCCTGCATTTCTCCTGCAGACCAGCAGAGGGCAGGCACCACAACTCTTTCACAAGAGTAGCTTTCTGTACACTTGCTCTGCAAAGGAAACTGGGCATGTGTGTGTGTGTGTGTGTGTGTGTGTGTGTGTGTGTGTGTGTGTGTGTGTGTGTGTGTGTGTGTGTGTGTGTGTGTGTGTGTGTGTGTGTTTAATTTGGACTCCATGTATAATAACTCAACACACTAAAAATAGTCATAGATAGCCACTTTATTTAGCTACAAAAGTAAATCTCCCTAGCTGAAAATGAAAGAGGAAAAAGCACAGTGTGCTGGCTTCAGCTTTGCAGGCTGCAGCAGGGGTACAAGCAAAAGATCTGAGAAATGACACTGAGAAATGTGATTTGAGAACTTGTTTAAATGAAAGTAATTGGAACTGTCAATATTTTGTTTCTTATCTAATGACATTTGCTTTGGGGGGGCTTTCTTTTCTTTATTATTCTTAAGTAGTTTTATAGGTGTAAGGGTTTGAATTTAGCAAACCAGTTCATGAGCATAATAATGCATCTCGATCAATATCAGCCTTTGCATTATTCTTCTGCAAAGGTGCAGACTTTGCTGGTTTTGAACTTATGATTCCCCTACCCAATTCTACTCACTAATTACTGGTTAGCCATCATAGCTGGCTATAACATTTTTATATCCATACATGCTTATATCTATCTAATGAGTGAATTTGGACATATATTTTTCTTTGTCAGATGTGGGGCTTGAACTCTGGGTCTGAGAGCTCTCCCTGAGTTCTTCAGCTCAAAGCAAGCACTCTACCCCTTGAGCCATAGCACCACTTCCGGTTTTCTGGGAGTTAACTGGAGAGAAGAGTCTTTTTTCCTTTCCAGGAACTGAGATCCTCAGATCTCAGCCTCCTGAGTAACTAGGATGACAGGCATGAGCTACCAGCACCTGGCTAAATCAGGAAATATTGAGTTAACTGAACACCATTTTTTGGAGATGAAGGGATTTGGTTTGCAGGCTTTACTTTTGGTCTGGCTATGTAACCACAATAAAATCAACATGTGGGACTTACAGGAAAAAGCTCTAAGAGCAGGCACATTATCCTGTTTACAGCAGAAAACCATGACTATGGCTTTTCAGAGCATCTAAAACTAAAGATCATGAAAGGATAATATTCCTTTCAATTTGCCAATGTAATAAAATCATGGTTTCCATTTCTATTATCAAATTTCCTTAATCTCTTAATATAGATACCTCTGAGAATCTATATTAAGATCTACGGCTGTTAAGAAGGAAGCCGGTCTTAAGGTATCAGCACCTTTAATCCTTTCACCTCACAGACGCTGGACTGAGCTTTGGAGAATCATCTAATTTTCCCAGTGCTGTCAGCACAAACATCCCCGTTTCCTCTGACTGCCACTTCATGGGTCTGTGGACAGGGCCTATGGGAGAATCAGCCTGGACTCAAAGCTTTGTGGTTAACTTCCAATTAATTGCTCCTTTTTAATCTAGACTAAAATGAGAAACAATGTCAGCTCGGTTTACCAACTATCGATTGCTTTGTGCTTGCAATCGAGACTCCTCAGTATCCATTGCACACTCTCTAGGCGTTGTGACTAAACCTCACCATAGCGGTTTTTTCATACATTTTATGAAAGTTTAGTTGTTCATTTTTCAGCCTCCCAGGTCTGCTCCCTGGCAGAAGAAGTTGGTCCTGAGTAGAGGTAGACAGATTTCTGCCCTGAGGTTTGAAAGACTTGAAGCATGACATCTCCCAGTCTTCACTTACTCTCCAGCTGGAACTCTCAGTATTGACACAAAGATTCAATATGCAAAAGTGCAATATGGAAATAAATAGTAAAAGTCCTTGGCCTAGTGCGCTTGTGAGAACTAGGGAGGGTTCCTACTCTTCCTTGTGCCTCTTCTGTTTGGCACAAGTCAGACACTAGTAACAGACATATAGAGGAAACAAAAGAACCCACCACCAGAGAATCCAGGGAAGAAGAGATCAGAGAAAGAAAGAGTACCTCAGATAGTATGGAACCCTTGTGTTCTGGTGATTCATGGTCTCATAATTGCATATGGTTGTTGGGATTAAACTACTTATTCCCTAAAGAAAGTATAGTAAAAGCTGAGTACAGTGGCTCACATCTGTAATCCCAGCTACCCAGCTGGGAGAGATCAGAAGGACTGCAGTTTGATTAACCCTCGCTCAAAGTTAGGGAGGTCTGATTTCCACAACCCCCACCCAAAAAAAGGCAGAGGATTAAATATGAAGATCTTGGTTCCATGATGGCCAGAGGCAAAAAAATATGAGACCATACTGAAAAATAACTCAAAGCTAATGAGGTGAGGGGCATGGATCAAGTGGTAAAGCAGTTGCCTAGAAAGCTCAGGGTTCTGAATTCAAATTCCAAACCCAGTAAGAGAGAGAGAGGGAGAGGGAGAGGGAACAGAGAGAGAGAGGGAAGGGAGGGGAAGGGAGAGGAAGGGAGGGGAAGGGAGGGGAAGGGAGAGGACAAAGGAAAGAGAAAGAAGTAAAAATAAAAATAAAAAATAGGACCATATTGGGGCATTAGCGGCTCACACCTATACTCCTAGCTACATGAGAGGCTGAGTTCTGAGGATCAGAATTAGAAACTTGCCTTGGAAAGAAAGTCCATGAAAATCTTTTCTCCCCTTAATCACCAAAAAGCCAGACACTTTGAGCTGTGGCTCAAGGGGTAGAGCACCAGCCTTGAGCAAAGAAAGCTCAGGGACAATGTCCAGATTTCAAGCTCCAGGACTGCCACTCAATGACTAACTAACTAACTAACTAAATGAATAACTGTTAGCATAAAGACATTGGCTTGGTGGATTTTGGGAACATTGAGGTGTGGGCCAGAGGTAAGCCAAAGACAAATAAAAAATGTATATTTTCCAAAGCTCTTCATATGCAAGTATATGAGTGTTAAGATCTAGTTGACAGGTGGAAAATAGAAACACAAAAGGATGGGTAAAATTGAAGATGCAAGGGAAATTCAGAAAAATTCCATTCTTTCATGAATTATGCAAAGATATGTGGTAACTGATAACAATGCTGAAGCTTTATGTGGAAACTTTATCCACTTCACTATAATTGTTAACAAGACAATAAGATCATAAATTGATCTTTTACTGATAAAAATAGAAATATCAGTGTCTAAACACTGACAATATAATATGCAAACTAACAGAAGATGTTTATCATTGAAACAAAAACAAAACCTGCACAGGAAATTTGACATCTATTAAACAGGCTTTTCTTAGGAAAACTGCTTATCACAAATTCCTATTAAATATTTATATACTAATAAGCCAAATTACTGGGTTTATCAAAAGGTAGATTTAATTGTATGTGTATGTGGTGACTGTGTGTGTGTCTGTTCTGTGGCTTGTACTTAGGGCCTGGGTACTGACACTTAGCTCTTTTTCTCAAGGCTAGTGCTCTATCACTTCAGCAACAGCTCTACTTCTGGCATTTAGTCTGTTAATTGAAGATAAGAGTCTCACAGCCTTTCTTGTCTGGGTTGGCTTTGAACAGTTATTTCCAATCTCAGCCTTCCAAGTAGCTAGGATGACAGGTGTGAGCCATTGGCACCTGGCCTATTTGCAAATTTTAAGAAATAAATTTCTGCCGGACACTGGTAGCTCACACCTGTCATTCTAGCTACTCAGGAGGCTGAGCTCTGAGGGTTGAGGTTCAAAGCTAGCCCAGGCAGGATGAGCATGAGACTCTTATCTCCAATTAACCACCAGAAAACTGGATGTGGCACTGTGGCTCAAGTGGTAGAATGCTAGCCTTGAGCTGAAGAGCTGAGAGACAGTGCCCAGACCCAGAGTTCAAGCCCCACAACCGACAAAAAAAAAAAAAAAAAAAAGAAAGAAAAAGAAAAAGAAATTTCTTATTTGAAAATAAGGTTTTCTTAATTTCATTGATGGAGTTGTATCTCAAATCAGGTATCAGTTCAAGTAATTTGGAATTGTGGATATATAATTATTAACACTAGATTTCTATTACATTTTTCAAATTCATGTCCTAAAAGAATCAAAAGTTGATGGCATAAAAATTATTGGTAGGGGGTTATTTTAAAATAATCAGTTGAAATGTGCTTGCTATCATGGGTTGATTTCTAATGTATTTAGAATGGTTTGAATCCCATTCCCTCTGTCTCTTTACTATGCTATGCATGCCAAGAAAGTACAATATGTACAGTTTAGGCATCATGGCTAGGTTTGCCCCTATAGAAAACAGGATTTGAATTATAGTTTTATTTCATATTTAGAATATTACAGCTTAAAATATAAACTTCAGGAATCAAAGTTTCTCTATACCAAAGAAATACCACAAATAGAATGTCTTACAAGCAATACTTTTACTTAAGCATAGAGGGTATTTTTCCGAATGGATCATATTTGCAAAGTTTACAGTAAATACCGCCTTTTTACCCCTTCCCATGGGTCACCTTTATTACTTGATGTGAGTCCCTAAGCAAGTGAAAAAAAATAATTAAAAAATAAAAACATAAAAGGAAGAGGTTTCAATAAAGCAGTAGAAAATTGAACAGGGGTGAACTCATGCACCTAGACGATGAATAAAAATTATATTTACTCTATTCAAAATTAGCAGGAAAATAGAGATGTTGAGCACAATTTTCTTTTCATGGTACATTGGAAGAGCATCTCCTAAAGCATACAACTGAGGGTCCATTTAGTAGTCTCTCACTAAGGGAAAATGATTAAATGTTCCTCATAAAAACATTATTTATACCTCCACAGTGCTATTAGCTGTTTTATGAAGAGTGGGAACAATTTGTTCAGGGAATGTACATTCTTTTGGACTCCTATAGCCCACGTTTTAAATTGCATGATTAATTTTACATCTTTGATTACTTTTGCAACCCTTGCAATTCTTTTTGAGAGCTTCAGCCTTAATAGGCAAGAAAACTGTGGGCAGATTGTTAAAATATTCAGCTACCAGAGTAATGCCCCAACCATCTGGAAGGATTTCCACTAGTCAGCAAACTTGGAGCAGGGAGAGCTCACAACTCCACATGTCTGCTTCATGTGTCCATACGTGTTTGCTGGACAAAGGGCCAGGGACCATGTTGTATGGTGGAGCCAAATGGACTGGAGACTGAAGTTAGACATGGAAAAATAAACTTTTCCTCTCTGAATTTCTTTGTGATGAATACAGTGCTAGGGGAATATTTTCTTGTTGCCAGATGTGCAGGTTAATATCTGATATTGAGTTTTTCTTCTAAATAGGATTTTCCTTTTGTTGAATGAAGGAAAATGAAATTCTCATCTTGATTTTTTTCCCTACCTTAGCTCATGTCAGAGTTTTTTTGGAAACACAGCATTATTCCAAACAGGGACATGACTAATCAATTATCCTAACATTTACTTGCAAGTGGAATTTGTGTCCAAGTCTTTTTTTCCCACCCATTAATTAAAACACCAGGTCATTACTTAGGTCTTCCTTGTTCAAACTGAAGCTTTAAGTGGTGAACTTTATTGGAATATTAATGAGAGCCTGAGAGCTCTAATTCACTAAAGGATCACCCTGGAGAGACAATTTCTTTCAATAGTTAAGCCTGGGCACAGTACTAAAGGAGTACAAATGCAGTAATTATTCCATTATTCTGATCAATACAGTCAAGTAAACCACAGATAGAAGACTTCAATGTGATCAAACCTCAAGAAAATAGTCTCCATCAATCAATTTCACAGGAGGGCCAGATAACCTTTACCACTGAAGAGCACAGATTCAATATCTACATTTGTGACTGCTTGGGTTTTGTTTTGTTTTTCATTTTAAGTGATGTCATCCTTGTTTAGCTATTTCTATTCATAGATTAAAAAATACCATAAAACCTCAGTTGACCTAAAAGCTTGGATTTATAGAGAAAAGATGTATTTTTGTATTTTAAGAAAAGAAATGAACGTTTATGACATACAAGAAATTCTTTCCTTTTCATTCTAAACTGCATACTGAATATAATCTAAACTCAAGATATAGTCTAGAAAATGTGGGAGCTAGAATCAAACTAAGATAAGCTGTCGTATGCCCTCATTTCTTTTTGTGGGGAAAATGACGTACAGAAAAGTGAAATCACATGATGAAGGCCAAAGAGAGATTGTCACATTATTAGAAAGAAAATCTCAATTTTTTTCCAAGCTCCTGGTAATACTGTATTCCACCAAAATCTGACTTTTTCAGTTAATATTATGCAATATCACAGATATACCTCAATACAAATTAATTCAGTTCATGGTAAGGAAGAGTAAGTTTGGTGACTAATTGAATAAATCCTGGAAGCTGTGTGTATGTGTGTGTATATGTATGTGTGTGTGTGTGTGTGTGTGTGTGTGTGTGTTGAATCCTTCAAGTGATCTTTCCTTGTCATCTGTACCCTTCATATGGTTTGCTCGAGAAATCGAAGTGTATTAAAACTTGGTGCTTGTACGTTAACCAAGTCAAAACCACTGACCTATCTGAATACATATACAAAGGGCCATGTATATAATCATCGTATTTAAGTAGAAACAAAAAAGTCATCTTGGGGAACATACCTTCTACTGTGACATTGAAAATATGACTCGCCATTCCTAAGAAATTGTTGGCTATGCAGCGATAAAGTCCTTTGTCTTGGAAGGACACATTTTCTATCTTCAAAGTCTTGCCATAGTTTTCTTTTGTTTCTCTTTCCTTTGGTAAATCCCCATCCAATTTATTCCACTCGATCTGTGGAGTTGGTCTGAAATAAATAAATGGACAGATAGATAAATGAATGAATGAACAAATAAATACACCCGAGGACAGTCTTCACCAGCTTGCATTTACATACCCACTGAACTTTATTATCCTTACCAAAGAGACTGACCTGCACACTGCAGGGCTGTGGGTAAGTATCATACTTGGTAAGCTGCTAATAATTCTCTGATCTCTTTATTAAGCTATTTAACTACTTGTGAGTAAATGTGACCGGAAGAAGCTGTATATTTGGAATCTATTGTGGTAGTATTATGATATATATTTTCAACTGTGAGAACAATCTTTCTGTGTGTTCCCCTCTTCCGGTCCAACCTTGAACACAATGTTGACATGGGCTCCAAGGCTCAGCATTAGGAAACAGTGATTTGCCTTTCATCCTAAGGAAAGTGATCTTGGATTGTGTGGCTCAGATGAAAAGGCAAAACACATTGGCTGGCTAAGGAGAGGAAAAGGACATTCATTCCAAGGTAGCCTGGAGCCCACAATATGCTCTCAGACAAGAAAGTCTGAGTAAAACTTATATCTCCATTAACCGGTCAAAAAGGTGGAAATGAGCCAGATGCTGATGGTTCATGCCTGTAATCCTAGCTACTCAGGAGACTGAGATCTGGGGATCATGGTTCAAAGCCAGCCCAGGCAGGAAAGTCTGTGAGACTCTTATCTCCAATAAACTATTCAGCAAAAGCTGAAAGTGGCGCTGTGGCTCCAGTAGTTGAGCACTAACCTTGAGCACAAAGGGACTCAGGGATAGTGTCCAAGCCCTAATTTCAAGCCCCAGAAAGGACAGACAAAAACTAAAAAAAAAAGGACTAGAGAGTATGGCCTAACCACTAGGCAGAAAATGTAGCCACATCAGGTACAGGTTTTGGTGACACTATGTGGGTATTTTTGTGTGTCAAAGATGCACAGATATGGACATTCATTTCTTTTGATATCTTTCTTTGTAACTTTCTATCTTTTCTCTTATTTAAAGCCAACCTACACAATGCCCAGTCCACTCAAGACATGTGTGGGAACGAAGGAAAAAGGAATCCGTAAATGAGGAGACTGAGAGAAAGGCAGCCCACGATTGTGATGAATCCTCTGAGATTTTAGTTTGTTCCTGTGTGAATCCACATGAACACAACCATGACAGCAGGTGGTCTCCATCACGAGTCAGGTGGAACATGACGGCTTAGGTCTACTACAATAAAACAGGAACCCAATTTCCTCAACAGAGGCCACACCGCTCCACATCCAAATATTTCGTCACCATGTACTGGTAATGGTAGGGAAGCAATGGTAATGGAAGGGAAGCAAACAACTTGAATACATTTTGCTAGGTAGAAAGGAAATTTGGCCAAGTGCAGGAGTTTTCAAACCACTGAAATTCATCCCTTTCCTTCATCATGTCATTTAAACCTAGTCATTCAGAATGAATGTGTAGATTTATTTTTTAAACACTTTTCTATTAAAGAGACTCCCAGCTCGGTGTTGATGGCTCATATGTGATCCAGCCTACTCAGGAGGCTGAAATCTGAGGATCACAATTCAAAGCCTGGGGCAGGAAAGTCCATGAGACTCTTATCTCCAATTAACCACCAGAAAACTGCAAGTGGCGCTGTGGTTCAAAGTGGTAGAGCACTAGTGTTGAGCAAAAAAGAACTCAGGGACAGTGCCCAGAGCCTGAGTTCAAGCCCCACAACTGACAAATAAATATACAAACAGACTCCCAAATGCATATAAGCTTATAAGTTGATTATGGCTCAAATGGATAAACTTGATTGGCTAGGGAAATAGGATTCTCTTTTTCATGTCATTCTCCATGGTGTCTTGGATGGTATGGAAGGATTGTTAAGTTCAGAGGGGTAATGGTAAAAAGCAGATGACAAAATGACCAAATTATGAAAAAAGACAGCATCAGTTTACATAGGCTTATAGTAGTTTCCCAATAAATACGTCAAGAGATGACCACATGACAACCAAGCCTGGTGACTCAAGCCTATAATCCTGGCTGCTTAGGAGGTGGATACTGGGAGATCATGATTCAGGGCCAGCATAAGCAAAAGGGAATTCTCCAGAATCCATTTCAAATAATGGCTTTTCTGGGGAGATGGGTTGTGCGTGCCAGTTATCCCATTGACTTGGGGAAACATGAGTAGGAGGATTACAGTCTAGACTGGCTGAGCCTAAAGTGAGACGAACCCCAAGCAAATAGGGGCCTGACATGTAGCTTAAGTGGCAAGATGCCTGTTTAGCAAGCCTGGGGTCTAAGTTCAAACTCCAGCACTGGGGAGAGTAGCAGTGGCCAGAAAAGAGAGAGAAAAGGAAAAGAGAGAAGGAGAAAGATGACTGAGAGAGGGCTGTTCATGATTTCATGTAGGTACTGGGAAAGTACACTGTGAGGGCAGTTCAGTTAAGCAGGTTTTGATGTGAAACTCTCTTAAATTCCACAGCCCACACCTGCTTGTGTATGAAGACAACAGGGTGACACATGAGGTAAATGAGAAAGGAGCAGAGCGGGTCCTATAGCAAGTAGAAGTAGCACAAGATATGGGGAGAAAAGGGAAAAAGTTGGTGGTCTATCAACACACTCATACTCAATGGCCAGTATTGACTTCCACGATTGACTCCATTAAGGAGATCCCACCCTATCCCAGAGACAGAGGCAGTGAATTAGGAGTCCATTTTAGTCCTGTCCTGATGTCTACGTACAAGTGTCTTCCTCTGGAAATACAGTAGCAGGACTTGTCACTTAGAAAAAGAAAGACATTTGAAGATGTGTATGTGGCCCATTCGAAAACCAGGATACAAAGCCATGAGTAAGCAGAGGTCTGGCTACTCACAGGCCCTCCGCGAAGCACTCCAGCAACAGCGTGTCTCCTTTGAGGATGGTCATAGAAGACGAGTCGCCTCTCTCAGGAGGAGGCAGCAGCAGTCTAGGCTTCCTCTGCTTGATTGAATTGGCTATGGAGAGGAATGGAAAGGTTGGGCCTTTTCCACACAGGGGTAGTGGAAATTCTGTATGGTGCATCTGTCTCCAAACATCTTAACATAGGTGTCCATGTGGGCATAGACATACATCTGCATGCATTTCGATTTAGACTGCTCTTCTCTCTTTCCGTGAAGCATGAGTTGTGCCTCAGATTTGTTAACTAATTATTTCATAAAGGTTATCATTGTGAATAGATTGAAGGTAAGTCACTTCTTGATGAAACACTTAAGCTAGGAATCTGTGAATTTTATATGCTACACGTTTATGAGGCTTTGTCAGATGTGGTGGCCATTTGTCTTCCTTTTATTTAATGTGCTATGTGCTTGCTAAGGTTCCTAGTTAAAAAAAAAAACACACAGTTTCCTGGGTTTATAATGGAGAAATTCTGACTGAAGAAATCAGTCCTCTGGAAACGACTCACAGCCTCAGGAACTCTCAAACATAAAACCCGTATTAGGAAATAGCTAGTAAACATTCTTACTAACTGCAAATGGACCTAGTCTATTTTTCTCCTTTTTTTTAAAAAAAAAAAAAAGCATAATTTTTACAGATGAGAAGATTGCAATATCCACTGCTAATTTTTATTTTATTTCCAAATGCTGAGCAGGCATTGCTTCTGTTCTTATCCGATATCAATGCAATTTGACTTTCTATGGAATGGAAATAAATAGTTGTCATTCTGTACTATCAGAAGAAGGAACTTTCAGGTGCTGGAAACAGTTTTTGCTTTTCTATGTGCTTTTTACAAGTATTGACACAGCGAGAAATCACTGTTGGCCATTGACTACACACAGTGGTTTTTATTGGATGCTGTAAAGAAAGTGTATAAGCCTGAGGCGTTGACCCCAGAGAAAATGATGTCTGGGAAACATGAGGTAACTTAAGGCTGAGGATAGCCAAAAAGGATAGCTCTGATTTACTTCTCCTGATGTCACCCATGCATCAAAAAATTGAAGTCGTAGGTCCACATGACAAGATTGCCCTCACTACAGAAAATAGCCTGTTACATAATTCATATTACATAGACCTCTTACCTAAAGCACTAACTCTAACAGGTGTTCTATGGTTAAAATAAATGAAACAAGAAAGGTCTCACAGACAAACAAACTGAGAAAACACCGCAAAACTCTAGTCTTCTCCAGAGAATCGCAATGCATCATGGTCTATGAGCTATTCTAACAAGTCTTGTGAGAAAGATATTCATTTAATTTTCTTAAATTCAGTGTTTTCCTACTTCTCTTGACCCTTAAGTATTTCTTTTTATTTGCTTCATATAAAGCTATCTATCTAATGTAGTACAAAAGATGCGTTAGAAAACCCAAGATAACACGGTCATATTATTCAATGTACATGTGTGAAAATGGGACCAGGTAAATTGAGGGGATAGGGTTTGAAAGATTGGCAGAGAACAAGCAAAGAGGTGACATTGATCAAGATGTATCGTACTAATGAATTGAAATGTTTAATTGAAACTCCTTGGTACAATTACATAAAGATATTATTTTTTAAAAAAGAAATGATCAAAAATGAAAATAAAATTATTTTAAATACCTAAATCTGTATCTATACATCTTAATAAATTATGTGATATTATAGAATTATAATAATATAGTGATACAAAATAATGTGCTACATAATTCTAATTAAATGTCATTATATCTCTATAGTTATAAATATATTTTAATAATTTTATATTTAATATAATGTATTAGTATATTATAATACTATTTAACTATTTTATATTTTTATAGTTATAAATATGTAAAATTCAGTTTTTTTGCATGCACTTAAGAGGACAATAAAAACTCCATGGTAATCAGTTTTTTTAATTAGGAATGCTAGCATTTTAATAAATTCATAAAGGTAACAAAGGAAACATTCATATTTTGAGGTGTGATCTCTGAATAAGCATTAAGGTAAAAATTAATACTAATTCTTTTTTTTTTTTTTTTTTGTTAAATTGTATTTTATTTTATTTGAGAACATACTGTACAGAGGGGCTACAATTACATGGGCAGAATAATGCATACATTTCTTACCAAGCATTGCAGCCTCCTCCTTTGTTTACCCTTCACTTCCCTTCCCTGCCTCCCCCCTCCCCCCACCCAATTTTACCCCCCTCCCCCCACCCAATTATACCCCCCTCCCCCCCCCCACACCGAAATTGTAAAGCTGGTTTTGACATGACATTTTGTACTTCTCATTGTTGCAACAGGTCCACCTGAATCCTTAAACGTTAATACTAATTCTTTACACTGCTTAACTTACCCTTGGAATTAATTTCTGTGGATGAACTTGACTCATTAGCATGCTTTACTGAAATAAAAAACAAATGGAAGAAAAACAACACAAACATAATGGTACATGCTGCTATTAATAAAAAATGAACAGTCATGTCTTTGCAGGAAATTACAGAATGAGGTAGAACATGGTTCCCCTCTCACATGGTTATGAGAATATGGTTTAGCACAGAAGAAATTATGAAGAGCTTATTCTGGAATTCCCATGGATGAGTACAGGTGGAAAGGATTCAGGTGAAGGCATGGCAGTATGATTCTACATACAATAATGAAAAAAACCCCACAAAACATGGACCACATCAGACAATAAAATGGTCATGCCAGCTCTCCACAATTCCAAAGCCACTTATTCAGCCTGTAAAATGATTGTGGATTATCTCTTCCCTTTGAGTCTTATGTTCCTCCTCCCACTAATTACTCTTTCCCATTTGGGAACCCAGAAACAAATAGGAAACAGAATCAGTTGGAATAACTTTGCCAATTTAGGAAGGACAAAGAAAAAAAAAGCTTGCTAAAAATGTTAATCCTGATTCTCTTATTTTCGACTTTGCTGTTTGGTCTCCCATCTCCCACCTGCCACGTTATGCAAGGTCACAGTGAATCAATGCTGTCATCTTGCTTTAGAAAATCCAGGAATTTCATTTTGTGTTTCACCCAGGGAAGACTGACTAGATCCTGCATATATCAAATGAAAGACACTTGTACTGTGAATTGAGATTTTCCCCCCTCCCCCCGGCTGCAGAAAAAGAGCTACTGTTGATCTGCACATGCAGATGTTCTGTTCATCTGGATGAAGTCTCTGGAGTTGAATGAAATAATCACGGAAAATACCAACCCTGATCTAAATGGCTCCTGCCAGGATGAAATTACACACACACATACACACACACACACACACACACACACACACATTTGCATTCAGCATGCAAGACAGATTGATACATGATTTGGACTTACAACTGTTCACTGTTAATTTCATTGGCATCTTTTGTACGATCGTCCTCAATCTTGGAAATGCAGCAAAGCAACAATAGTCATTCCGACTGTCTTTTTCTTCCACATTGGCGAAGTACAGATCCCCATCTTGGCTCATGTAGACTCGTTCATCTTGCTCAATGTGTTCTAATTCTGGAAGGAAATATGGAGTGATTGTGAGGGGCCTTTGTCCCCTACAAGTATATTTTCCATTCATTCATTTTTAATCCCTTTAGGTTATTTCACCTTATTTGATTTTTTTCTTCTCTTCTCCTATTCCTCTCAAATTTGGTAATGCTAAAAGAGCAATGAATAGGCAAATATTTTAAAATAAGAAATGAACTACACAGCTCCTAGGTGGAGATAGGAGGGGAAAACTGAGAAGGAGCAAGGGAAGGGGTAACATTGTCCAAACAAAATGTATTCTACCTGACCTATGTAATTGTAAATCCTCTATACATCACCTTTATAATAAACAATAAAAATTAAGTAAATAAATAAAGACAAGGAACTAGGAACTCATGAGCAAAGCTGCCACTGACGGTCAAGCACTTGGACATTGTGTGTCTTTTTAGATCTTTACTTTTGCTCCAAGTCTGCACTGACCTATAGGAAAGTTGGATAATGATTGAATTATTCTTTTATTTTTGGAGGGATGAGGGTATAATATTTCTTTGAAACAGTGCTACTGAAAGGGGATATACACAATGCTGTCCCAGTGCAACCCGAGAGATGCTAGGGTGATTGGAGTTTGCAATTTTGGCTTCAGCCAAAAGCAGCTTCATTTGCTTTATTTTGAAAAAAAATATATATATATATATAGTTTTCCTATGTGGGACATAGTGAGGATATATCTAGGGAGCTAAAGCAATGCTAAAAGAGGGCTTTACAGAAAGCTGGGATTTGTGCCAGACACTACTGGCTCACACTGTAACCCTAACTACTTAGCAGTCTGAAATATGAGGATCACAGTTGGAAGCCAGTCCAGACAGAAAAGTCTGAGAGACTCTTATCTCCAAAGCCAGAAATGGATTGTACCTCAAGTGTTAGGATGGCAGCTTTGAGTGAAAAAGCTAAGGGACAGTGCCCAGGTCCAAGCCCTGAATTCAATCTCTAGTACAGTACCTGCACCAAAAAAGGAAGGAAGGAAGGAAGGAAGGAAGGAAGGAAGGAGGATAGGAAGGAAGGAAGGAAGGCAGGCAGGCAGGCAGGAAGGAAGGAAGGAAGGAGGAAAGGAAGAAGGGAAGAAAAGAAGGGAGGGAGGGACGGAGGGAGGGAAAGAGGAGGGAGAGGAGGGGGGAAAGGGGAGAAGGAGAAGGAAAGGGAGAAGGAGAGGGAGAAACCCTGGAATTTATGTTGGGAAAGCTTCTTGGAAAATCCAGCACAAAGGTTAACACTAATTTGTTTGTGCGTCTGTTCATTTGGCAGGTAGAATATATTTACAACAGAAATACTAAGTAAGCAACCCAAACACAAGCCAGTCTCAACTCGAACATGACCTATATCCCAAAAAGCAATTAATTAGAATAGAAATATAGAAAGTAGAATATAGAAAGTCCAGTCTTCGCAGACCAATTCTTACCTTTTCAAATGTAATAAGATCAAGAGATAGCTTTAGTGGTTTGTCTAAATGTTTCCCCATTTGCACTTTAGTTTATACTTAGGACCCAGGGCATACTTTTGAATTTGTCTGTTTTGAAGTAACCTGTTTGAGTCTGCAGGAATACGCTTATGAGAAAAATTTACATTTGGCATCTTTCTTTTACTCTACATGCAATTAATCTGCACTCTTGTCAGTGGGGTGCAGCATTCCTTACCAATATTCATCCAGTAAACGTGCAGCGGGGGTAAGCCTTTGGGTGGATTGCAACGAAGGACAATGGGGTCACCTTCTTCCACTTCCAAGGGATCGATTTTTTCTTTGGGGAATTTCGGAACACCTGGTGTGAAGATAATTTTTAAGACATCATTTCAAGTGAGCACGTAATGCCACAGCACCTTCTATGGTATTACCAGTCACAAATATGCTTTTTAAAACAATGGAATATTTTTAAAGAAATTCAACACCATGGGCTCTCGCTCGGCTCATTCATCCCCCCCCCGCAGAGGTTAAAACACTTTTAAGAAACGGATGTGCATGCTTATATAATTTTAAAATTCTTCAATCCTAGGCCAAAAAAAGATTGTTGCGGTGTGACATCAATAAGACAAAAATACACTTGTGCATATTTTTTTTTCCAGGCCGAGGTGTAAGTCACAGGATTTGCTTATTTTAGTTTTCAAAGAGAAAAATAATCATCTGTTCTCCAAATACAGTTGAGTTTTATATGCCCTATCTGCTGTTCACTGCAAAGGTCTTAAATGTGATTGGCAGATATCTGTTCAGAGAATTAACTACACTAAATAAAAAATTCAAACCCCTACATTGAGAAAATTGATACGTGTCCAGTGAAAAGCCGAACATGACTACTGTAAATTGCAAAGAGAACCAGAGGCATAAATATAATCTTAGATGAAATGGAATTGGTATATGAAAGAAAATTCTCCAATATTTAAATCTGTTTGCTTCTCATTCATGAGCCAAGGCTATAAAAAAGCAACACAGAATTAGAACTCCAACACCAGTGATTAATATTCTTACAGAAGTATTTATATTTATAAGGATATAAAAACTTCATTCAGCCTGAACAGTATATGGCTATTTTACATTTTTGTTGAGGGAGTTATTTTCATTTTCAAACTCTGTAGGCTAGTACTGAGGGCCATGAGCTTATAAAAAAAGATATTTATAAGCATCCTGATCTCATAGGATTTATTAGCCGGTATTCCATTTCTGTATTATATTCTGAACCTGGGGCTCATGATACACTATCATTTTATTCTTGGAAGTCTAAAGGTCTGCTCCTTTACAGCACAATTTCTTCTGAGCCTCTTTGTGCATTTCTTATGTGTTCCTAAGCCCCTCATCCTCCACCCCATTCTTGCAGTAGTTGAGGGAATTTGCTGACATTTCTTCTACAGACACACCAGCTGGTTACTATAAATTGCTTTTTGTCTAAATTCAAGGACCTTTCAAAGCTCCAAAGCGCAGGAAGCCATGTGGTGGCTGCAGCCTCTCGGCAGTTCGGGAAAGCAGGCTTATCGGTACACATGCAGCGCATGACTGGCTCTCTGTGGATTCCCTCCTGGTCCACTCATTTCTATCAGATTTCCTCTGGAAATCTGAAAACATGCTCGAAATGGCAATCTTCCCTGAATCATACCTTTTCTGTAACATAAGGTTTCTATGAAAAGTCAGAAACATATGTTTAGTTTGTTCACCACATGACAAATACCATGATAAAATACCATGTGAGCTATTTTGTAAAGCCCATGTTTGGATTGAGAGAAATATTACTTAAGTCATTTTCCAGAAAAGAGGTGGTATAAAATAAGATGTAGTAACTCATAAAGAAATACAGCTGGATACTGATGACTTACACCTGCTACTCGGGTGGCTGAGATATTAGGATTTTGATTTAAAGCCATCTTGGGCAGAAAAGTCCATGAGATTTTTTACCTCCAATTAACTACCAAAACACCAGGAGTGGAGTTGTGGCTCAAGTAGTAGAGTGTCAGCACTGAGGGGAAGCTCCAAGGTTCTGAGTTCAAGCCCTAGTGCCATCCCCCCACCACGAACATCACACATATTATGTGCTCAGACATCCAAATTCAAATCACATGTAAAGTTATTGTTGTAAATGAAACCCAGAACATACTAGTAAAGACAACATAGTGGCTGGGTGGTAGTTGAATTTATCAATAAAAGAAACAAAGGATAAAAGAAACAGAGGAAGAGAAACAGAAAAGAAAATGGAATGGCTCTGCATTTCCATTCTATAGTATGCAAACTCCTCCGTATTTAATGTGAACTCACAGCTCACTGGATAATATCTATAGCTAGAGATAAAAGAGGTAACTAATATCTATTGCTATAGCTAAAAGACATAACTAATAAGATATATCAAAACTTAATTTGAGAACTGTTCTCTCAGGGCTTGAAGAAAAAAATAATCTAATGATTCACAGAGATAACAATGCCAGGGAAGCACTATTACCCCAACATTAATTAAATGTACATCATAAAATTCTAGCTATGAATATATAAATATGTAATTCAACAGGTTTCTGAGGCATAATAAGAGAAAAGAAATTTTATAAGTCTGTAACACATGCTATAAATCTTTGGAATAGTTAGCTAAAGATGTAATTAAGATCAGGAAACAGGTAAGAGCATTTATATATTTATTAATCTAAGATTAATATTATACAAGATATTAATTTTACATTATAATTATAATTAATATTATACAAGAAATTAATTTGTCAGAATTATTTAGGTCTTAGTCTCTTGACTTTGGAATGCCTTAGTCTGCTTCTATTCTAGAAACAAATTTTTAACATTTCCAGATAACCTCTAATTTTAATTACTATAACAGCATAGCAGGCATGCAGTCAATTTCAACTGAAATAAAGAAAAAATGTTATCTAAAAAAAATTCTCACCAGAGTATTTCACTAACTCTTTTTTATGATAAACATCAGCCTTATTTACTGTGGACAGATGTAGTGGTTTTAATAATAAATGATGATTTGTGTCCATGTGAGGTAACTATACACCATTGGCTTACCAACATATTTCTAAAAGACAATCAAACATCACAAAGAAACAATTACTTGGGCACCAGTAGCCCACAATTATAATCCGAGCTACTCATGAGGCTGAACTCTGAAAAACAAGGTTCAAGGCCAAAGTCCCTGAGACCTTTATCTCCAATTAACCAGCAAAATGTCAACATAGGCCTAAATATTAGACTAGCTCCAGCCTACAGAGGAAAAGCCAAGTTAGAGTAGAGGCCTAGAGTTCAAGCCCGACTACTGGCACAAAGATAAACAATCACTGAACTATATTTTTAACAAGAATGAACTTGACCCTGAGTCACTCTCTGCAAAAGGATCAGAATTTACTGAGATATTCCTTTCTACCCACTGAAACTCTAAGAATGTTCAGTGGTTCCATTACAACCCAATCTAATTGAAGTCCACTCCTTCTTTTTCTATGTGAGCTCATTGCCATTCTATATGCACCAGCAAATCAAGCACAACACCAACTTCCCTGTCCTCCTATTCTCCTTCATGTGTACTATTCACACGATTCAGCACATTTCTAATAACTATACCAAAACTATGTATTTATGCTTCGCTTCTTGAAAACTCCAGCTCCAACCCCCAGTTGGAATCCAGTGTGAAAATTTTTTTGTGGAGGCTTTAGCTGCACAACAGGTTTTATAGGCAGAGGGCACTAGACCCAGTGAAGCTTCAAATACAAAGTCCCCTGGATCTCCTCAGGGGCGGTCAATGTTCAAAACCTCATTACCTCTCTTCTTCCAGTCCAACATTCAGCAAAGTTGACATCTTCATGATGAACAACAACAACAACAAAACTCTACCTAGAAACTATCCTGTGGGGTAGTCTGAGTTCAATCTCACATTGGACCATTTCCTTATCTTTCTTTCCGTGTATCCTTTTAATATTTTTATTGTATTTTATTATCTTTAAGTAGTTATACAAGGGGGTGCCATCTACCATGTCAGTGTGTGAGTACAATGTCTCTTAATCAATGTCACCCCTTTCATTACTCTCCTCATCCCTCCCTGTTCCTTAAAAAAAAAAAAAAAAAAAAAAAAGGGCTAGGAGGATGGCTAAGTGGTAGAGTGCTTGCCTCACATGCATGAGGCCCTGGGTTCAATTCCTCAGCGCCACATAGGCAGAAAAACTAAAGCAGGAAAATGGCGCTGTGGCTCAAGTGGTAGTGTGCTAGCCTTGAGCTGAAGAACTAAGGGACAGCACCCAGGCCCAGAGTTCAGCCCCCACAACCAATAAAAAATAAATAAATAAATTGACATTGTAGAATCTTCTTCATTTCTTAAGATTCTCAAAAGCTTCCCCAGGGTCAGAATCTTTCTAATGGTAGTGAATCATAAAACTAAAACTGTGAAAATCAGTAATGAAATGGCATCAGGTTAATATAATTAAATAGCATTCAGGAAATTAACCACACCAGTATAAACATAACTTGTGCTTTAACCACTAGGAAGTTATGAAGCACATAGATTACCTTTCTCTAGCACTAAAGGAACAAAATCAATATTCCCATACCTTTTTGATTCTGCTACTCAACTTCAAGCTATTTTTAATCACATAAAACATCTCTCTGCTTATTTAGAGGATAACCAATTATAGGCAGTACCATTCAGCTTCGTGTTATTCACATGAAATCTAGATTCAGCCACTGGGGACTGAATCCTGGTTTCCTTTCTTACTACTTGAACTTGGACTTGTTAGATAATGTGATAGGATACTCATCCATACCATGGAAAGTGTAATGATGACTATCTATCTCATTGGTTTGTAGCCAAATTTAAATACAGTATTTCCAAGTTTAAATACAGTATTCTGTATTTAAATACAGAAAATAGTGGCTGAAACTTACAAAGTACTCCATCTGTATTGGCTACTACCATTCAAATACTTCAAGTTTGCTTAATGTAAAACCACTATCACATGTTTAAAAAACTAAATGAGATAAGGCCAGACACCGGTGGCTCTTCATGCCTGTAATGCTAACCATTCAGTAGGCTGCGATCCAGGTTCAAAGGCAGCCTGAACAGGAGCGTTCAGGAGACTCATATCTTCAGTGAACTTTTTTAAATGTAGGGGGATGGCAGAAATGGAACTGATAGTGCTGGGACCCTGAGTTCAAGCCTCAGACCTAGCCTTCCGATGTGTGCATGCGTATGTGAGTGCGTGAGCATGTACACACACACACACATGCACACACACACACACACACAATGAGATAATTTCATCCTTCTGCTGACCCCAAAGTGAGTGCATGGGTTCATGCACGTGTGCATGAGCGTGTACACACACAACCACATGCACACACACACACACACACACACACACAATGAGATAATTTCATCCTTCTGCTGCCCCCAAAGTGAGTGCATGGGTTCATGCATGTGTGCATGAGCGTGTACACACACAACCACATGCACACACACACACACACACACACACACACACAATGAGATAATTTCATCCTTCTGCTGCCCCCAATTTTCCCTGTAATTTATATCTCAACAATTTATTTTGGAATTTAATGCAAATACGTGGGATATATTTACGAGATAGAGGGCAGATGGAAGGAAACACTGTGCTTCAAGTATAAATGGGATATGTTAATTAAGTTAAGTTCCCTCCCGCCACACACACACACACACACACACACACACACACACACACACACACACACACACACACACACACACACACACACACACACACACACACACACACGCACTCTGCAGAATTGGACTAAACTTCCCGTGTCAGAGAGCTTTATCTACTTGTTGCTCTGTTTATGAGGCTGGCCTGGTGAGCTTTTGAGTGCCTCACATTTCACTTGAATGTGCTTGGCAAATTGCTTCCAGCCTTCTATCATTATCAAGAATGCTCACATGTTGTATTACCCCTAACTCCAGCTTCCTACTGTACAGAGAATTAATTGATTCCCATTTCCTGTAGAGTTCCCTATTAATCCACTTAGGACTACAGAGAAATAGCACTGCCTCTCAGTCCATGAGCCTGTAATGAATTTGTGCTAAGGAAAGAGATACAAATCAGCCCATTTCCTTTCAGCCATCTCCATACTCTATTGAGTGCAAAATCCTCAGCCTTGATGAAATCTTTGAAATGCACAGTTGTACGCTGAGCCGGACATGGATCTTCTTCAGTAGAAGAACTTAGTCATAAAGCCCCGTTCCCTTTCCTGCCCTAGCCTCTCAAATCACAATAGGAACAAGCTAGGATTTATTTCAAGAAAAGTGTCCTGAGGAATTTGGAAGTAGAAGAAAGAAGAGACGTGTCACATTCATAAACCCAAGTGGTTTTCCTTATAATATCACATACACATCCCCAAGCTTACCACTTATTTTAGTACTATTTAGAAATCATTTATTCTTTGAGTCATAGCTTTGTGCAATAAATCAACTACTGATCATATGGTGTGTGTGTGTGTGTGAGTGTGTGAGTGTGTGCGCGTGTGTATGTGTATGTGTGTGTGTGTGCTGGTTCTATGCTTGAGCTTAGGGCCTGAGTGCTGGTCCAAAGCTTTTTTTGCTCAAAGCTACCACTCTATCACTTGAGCCATAGCTCTACTTCGGGCTGTTTTGAGATTAGTTGGAGGTAAGTGTTTCAGGGCCACACTGGGAGGGCTTGGAATCTGGATCCTTAGATCCTGTGTAGAGAGGATTATGGGCGTGAGCGATTGGTACCTGCCCATAGGGACTCGACCTTCAATAGACAATGCAGAAGAGGAGAGATATAACACCACAAAATCTTTCTCATTTCAAGGGTCTTACTTAATATCTATGACAATCACAACAGCATACCATTAAATGCTTCATAAACTACCAACAATATACAACAGTATTATTTTTAATAAACTCCCAAGGTAGAAATGTTTTTAACTAGCCGGGCCTGGTGGCTCGTGCCTGTAATCCTAGCTACTCAGGAGGCTGAGTTCTGAGGATCATTGTTCAAAGCCAGCCGGAGCAGGAAAGGCCTTGAGACTCTTATCTCCAATAAGCCACTCAGAAAACTGGAAGTGGTGCTGTGGGTCAAGTGATAGAGCACTAGCCTTGAACTGAAGAGCTGAGGGCCAGCACCCAGGCTCAGAGTTCAAGCCCCATGACTGACAAAAAAAAAAAAAAATTTTACACTGTCATTGACTTAAGGATGAATTTTAAAAAATAGGGTATCCACATAAAGGCAAAGTACTAAGGCACAAAAAGAAAGGACAGGCTGATAGGTGTAAGAGTGTGGACAGATCTCAAAAACACTCTAAGTAAAACTCGGGCATGAAAAAGGTTGTACATCACATGAATCCTTAGATAGCAAACATCAACAAAAGACAATGTAAGGAGGCAGAAAGTCCACGGACCCTAGCCTAAAGTAGAGGGTATACCCCGATACACACTCGCTTTCCCCCTAGCTAATTCAATGGCAATATTGTTGAAAAGAGAAAACTAAACATTGTGTGTAAAAGTTTCAGCTTATAGAAAATAATAACCCAGGCAGGGCTGAGTACCAAAAAGTCTAAAACCAGAACGACACATTTCTGACAATGGGAAAGGAGAATCAATTCTTTGTAGCTTAAGGGAAGAAACAATTGTTAAGGGTTTTAGGAAGCTTTAGATGGAGTCAGATTTGCCAACTCCTGAGGCTTGGGCTGGTGATCCTATTCAACACACACGTGGTAATGGGCAGCTCTCAGGTGATGGAGTAATTTCAGGAGAGACTGAAAACAATGCATAAGAAACCAAACTCAGGTCACTCTTCTCTACTGCAGCAGAACTAAACAGAGCAATCATCCACTACATAGCTCAGCTCTTAACTTCAGTACTGTCATAGTCTGCCCAGAATTATCTTTATGTTGCTCATCTTTTCACCTAGTCTGGATATGTAATGAAAGAAAAGAGAACAAAATATATTTTTCAAAAATTTGTTATTTTTTTAATTAAAAAAAACATACTTTTGGGGGCTCTGCAATAGATTTAGCTACCTTTTTCTTTGTGTCCCAATAGCAACAACCAGCATCTATGTTAGAGATCACCCTAATATTTCTACCACACTAGATACTTAAAATTGCTGTCTTTCATAGTTCGAATCTCAACTTATTTCTACTACCTATATCTATCTATCTATCTATCTATCTATCTATCTATCTATCTATCTATCTATCTATCTATCTATCTATCTATCTATCTATCTACCTACCTACCTACTTGTCTGTCTGTCTAACTTATTTCTACTACCTATATCTATCTATCTATCTATCTATCTATCTATCTATCTATCTATCTATCTATCTATCTATCTATCTATCTACCTATCTATCTATATCTATCTACTTGTCTGTCTGTCTGTCTTTATCATATATCCCATTTATCATCTTTCTACAGAGACATACACACAGGCAATTGTCCTCAAGTATCCACAGGAATGTGTTTAGAACCACTCCCTCCCCTCCTAGGGAATGCAAAAACTGCAATGCTCAAGTTCCTTATCAAAACAGATATAATATTTACATATAACTTGGCATGTTCTCCTATAGACTTTAAGTTATCTCAAGACTTCTTATAGCAGCTAATACAATTCAAATAAAGCCATGTGACTAGCTGTTGTACTGTGTACATATCACAACAGCATGCGATCTTTATTTTCAAACATTTTCCATCCAAGGAGCCATCCCCTTATTCATAACCCTTGGATAGAGAGACCTGACTGCAGAACTATACAGACTCACCCATAATTGTCAGGACAATACTGTCTGATTTAAAAGCCACAACAGTTTGTTCTGAATATCATTTCAAGTTTAGAACCCCAGTATGAGTCTCCAAGTGCACCTGCTACTTCTCGCTGACATTGGTACAATATCTCATTAAGTGAGAATATCTACTTTAGATTAATTATTATGTAGTGTTCTTAATAATTTTGAGTCTATACAAAGGCCATTTATAAAAGAAATTTAAAAGATTCCAAGACATCCTCCAACTAAAACCCTTTCAACACATCACCCACCGGTTATAGGGTGACTATCTTACAACCCTTCTGTCTGAAGCTCTGGAGCTGACCTTGGTCCCTCCCTCTTGCATTAAAGGTAATTATTCTCCTGAATATTCTGTTGCTCATGCTTGTTTTCACTAAACATTTACCATCTAAAATTATACTCCTAACCAATATTTTATTACATGGTGTGGTATTTCGCCAAGATTTGTTTTTTATGGTTCAATATCTTTTTCAAAGCTAATGGTATTTTCTTCATTAATAAACCAAAATGTTTATGCCAGTCCACCATGAGCAAATAATCTCAATGTGTGCAGGCTAAAGAACATCAGAGCAAATGAAGAGAGTTGTTGGATCACACCTAAGCTTGTCTTTAAGGAAGTTAAGGTAAAATAAAGTAAAATAAAATAAGTAAAATAAACCATCAGTGCTAGCTCGGGGTTAGGGTAGCTTCATGTTTCCACTGAATCTGCTATTCTCAGATACAATAACTCCCAATTACATAAGAACAAACGCTTTTCTTATTTGGGTATAATTGGTCTACTTCTGATTACTAATGATGCTAAACACATTTGTACATTCTTATTGACCATTCCAGTTTAAGGTTAAAGTTTATATATTTTGCTACTTTGTCATTTTAAAGCTTTTTTTTTATCACTTCCAAATAGGTTTATAAATATTTGGGATTTTAATAATTGGCTTTATCAATGATTTCTGAGATGTATCTTACCTTTTATTTTCTTTATAAAACATTTTGGCAAATAATCTAAAATAAAATATAGTCAAATAAATTGCTAATGAGTTCCTTCATGGGGTTCAGTATGAGTTTAGACATTTCCCTGGGGTCATAAATGCACTCATTATCATAATCAATGTTTTCAATCTTCTAATTTAAAAAATAAAAGGTATTTTCTCATTCAGAGTGAGGTCTTTTATCCATTTAAAATTCTTTTTTTTTTTTTTTTTTTGGTTGTGGGGCTTGAACTCTGGGCCTGGGCGCTGTCCCTCAGCTCTTCAGCTCAAGGCGAGTGCTCTACCACTTGAGCTACAATGCCACTTCCCGTTTTCTGGTGGTTTATTGGAGATAAGAGTTTTCACATGGACTTTCCTGCCCGGGCTGGCTTTGAACCACGATCCTCAGATCTCAGCCTCCTGAGTAGCTAGGATTACAGGTGTGAGCCACCGGCGCCCGGCCCATTTAAAATTCTTTTAAAAATACAATATGAGGTAGAAAGCTGGATATATGCTGTCTTCCTGCCTACCTCTCTCCTTTCCTCCCTCCCTTCCTTCTTTCTTCTGTTCTTCCTCCTCCTCCTCCTCCCCTTCCTCCTCCTCCTCCTCCTCCTCCTCCTCCTCCTCCTCCTCCTCCTCCTCCTCCTCCTCCTCCCCTTCCTCCTCCTCCTCCTCCTCCTCCTCCTCCTCCTCCTCCTCCTCCTCCTCCCCTTCCTCCTCCTCCTCCTCCTCCTCCTTCTCCTCCTGCTCCTCCTCCTCCTCCTCTTCCTCATTCTTTCTTCATTTTCTCTCTTTCCTTTCTTTGGCTAGTACTGGGGCTAGAATTCAGGGCTTTAAGCTTTTGCTTTGCCTTTTCTTTCAAGGCTGGCATTCTATCACTTACGCCAGATCTCTACTTCCAAAACATGCGGTTTTCAAAGGATGTCCAAATTTTAAGTTTCAAGACCTAGAATTGTCCTTAAAAATAAAATAAAATAAATATAAAGGCTGATTTAATTTATAGACATTTTGTTTAAGATTCAGAGGCTAGTTTAGTACTTTTCTAAAAGAGTTGTAAAACAAAATCTCCATTTTAATACTTACTTGGGACTATAAAATCGATTTCCTCTGACATGGCAACTCCTAGGGTGTTAGAAGCAAAGCAGCGGTATTTGCCTTGAAAGTGAGATACGTGTCCTTCATTTGGGATCTTGAATGTGCCTGAGCCGTTAGACACAATTATCCGGGGATCAGAAAGATGGAAAGGCTTGTCATCTTTAGTCCATCTAAATCTGCAAGAAAAAAAGCAAATTCATCCCACAAAAAAAGAACATTATTTTTAACCAGAAATACTGACAAATGTACAAAATGACAAACCAAAATAATTTAAGAAACGTACACAATAGAATGCTTAATATTATTAGAAAAGATCTCTGAAGAATCTTCCAAACTGTAAAAAATCAGTAAGAATAAAACTATGAATAAGGTTGTAAATAAGAATATATTTGAAGGTATGTTTTGTTTCTTTCCTTCCTTCCATCCTTCCTTCCTCTTTCTTCCCTCCCTCCCTCCCTCCCTCCCTCCCTCCCTCCCTCCCTCCCTTCCTTCCTTCTTTCCTTCCTTCCCTCCTTCCTTCCCTCCTTCCTTCCTCCATTTCTCTTTATTCTCCCTTTCACTCTTTTTCTCTCTCTCTCTCTTTCTTTCTTTTCTCTCTCTCTTTCTTTCTTTTTTCTTTCTTTCTTTCTTTCTTTCTTTCTTTCTTTCTTTCTTTCTTTCTTTCTTTCTTTCTCTCTTTCTTTTCTTTTTTTCATTCTTTCTTTCTTTCTCTGGTTCTGTCATTCTCTCTTTCTCTCTTTTTTGTCCTTCCTGGCCTGGCCTGGGTGGGCCCTGAACTTTTTTGCTCAAGGCCAGTGCTTTACCATTTGAGCCACAGCTCTATTTCTGCTATTTGCCAGTGGCTGGGGGGTGGGGGTGGGGTGGGGAGGTTAGTGTTGACATTTGGAGATAAGAGTCTTATATTATAGACTTTTCTGCCCAGGATGGCTTCTAACTGCCAGCCTCAGATCTCAGCCTCTTAAGTAGCTAGGGTTCTAGGTGTGAACCTAGAATAACTTTGAAAATTATTTATTTTTTCTTAGAAACACATGGCAGGATTATTTCTGATTTTATCTTGAGGCTGGAATAAAGGTAAATATATAATATTCTGTGTGTGTGTGTGTGTGTGTGTGTGTGTGTGTGTGTGTGGTCTAATGTACTCATGCAAAATCAAAATCACAAAGCATTGCTATTTTTAAACAACCTTGTCAAGCATTTGAAACTGTACCAAATATATAATTTGTCAATACTTTTTCAGTTTTAAATTGGTACTAAATAAAATCCTTTTGACTGCATCATTTTCTATCCTGTTTGCTATTTTATTAACTTATCCATTTCAATTCAGTAGACTAATATTGGAATAAATTTTTATGGTTGTTAGTAAATATTACAGAATTGCATTCCAGAAAAACATGCAGTTCAATGCCGACACCGGTATGAAATATCCATTCTATAGGTACAGCAAACCTTATGCAACATAGGTTAAATAACTCAATTTTAATTTTACACACAAAGCTCTCTTTCACTTGGTAACCTGGAGCTTTAATCAAATGTAGATTTAGAGTCCAACAAGTTTTTTTTTCAGATTTTTAAATACTATCAATGATAGCATACGGTTAGAGTATTTAGTAGTTTGAAGAACACTCACGTTGGTTCTGGATTTCCTTTAGCTTCACATTCAATTTGAAAATACTCGTCAAAGGGAAAGGCGACTTGTTCTCTTGACTGTTTTGTGATTGTTGGAACCTGTTGAACTAAATGTTAAAATGCATACTTCAACAACAAGTTTCTCCAAAAGTGGACAAGGTTACTTGGGTTATGAGAGGCACAGGTTAACTGTGCTTTCTATGTTGGTAATAAAAAGGTGATACTAGAGTGCAAATTATATAACATATCTGACTTCCTCTTTGAAAAATATATTTACTTTGAATGAAGGTATGGTCATTAAATCATGTTGCCATAGGCATTCATTTTTTACTTCATTCCAGTATAATTACAAATAGTTTTTAAAGCAGGAGAAAAATGTTCATGCTGTGTCTATTCAGACTTTAATGATGTGATGACCTTTTTACTTAGTCGGATCATTTCAAAAGTCCATTGCATATTTCTGCATGCTTACATGGAGACATTACAACTAATGAACTGCTTTGTACATCGTTTCTTCCCATCAGTAAACTGTCATTTGTTAGACAATTATCTTGTTGTTAGATCTTAGTCTGTTTGCCATATCTTTCTTTCCAGGTGACATGTATTTCAACTGATCTCTTTGAGTATATGGATTTCTTACAGTAAATTTCCACTGATGGACATGAATACAATGACTTTGGATAGTTGCAAATATATATATATATATATATATATATATATATATATATATATATATATATTTGTTGTTGGTGGTCATGGGGCCTGAACTCTGAGCCTGGGTGCTGTCCCTCAGCTCTTTAGCTCAAGGCTAGTGTTCTACCACTTGAGCCACAGTGCCACTACTGGATTTTTCTGCTTATGGTACTGAGGAATGGAACCCAGCACCACAGGCATGCAAGGCAAGCACTCTACCACTCACTGAGTCACCTTTCCAGCCCAGTTACAAAGATATTTTAACCAAGGGATATTTACCACAACCAATGTGTGAACACGGTGGCTGCCCACAACCTTGACACCACCAGACACTAGCAGGCAAGAATGAGTTTTAAAAATTAATTTTCATGCCAGACACCAGTGACTCAGGCTTATAATCCAAACTACTGAGAAAGCTGAAATCTAAAGATCCCAGTTAGAAACTAACCCCAGCATCAAAGTCCATGAAAATCTTACCTCCAATTAACTTCTAAAAGTCATAAGTGGAGTTGTGGCTCAAGTGGTACAGCACCAGCCTTGAGCTAACAAGTTCAGGGACAGTGCCCAGGCCCTGAGTTCAAGCCCAAGTCTGGCAAGGGATTACCAAAAGATAATTCTTTTTATTTTGATTTCCATTTATTGCTTTTGTTAATGAAATTCTTTCCATAAAGTTATATTATAGTTGTCATTTCCCATTGATACCCCATTATTTTATCTCTTTTTACCATTTATCTATTAAGAGTTGCTTATCTTTAATAAGGTGTAACACAAAAATAATGATTGTCACATAAATTATAGCTACTTTTAAACAAGTGATTCTTCATACTAAAATATCCCCCTCATGTTACAAAAAAAATGGTGTTTGGCAAGTTAAGTAACTCTGAAGGCAAACCTAATTTTTTTAAATATAAAGGAAAAGTTTTTGCTTTTTGTTTTTCAAGCAGCTAGACTATCCATCTCACCAATGAGCTTGCAAAGCAAATGGATTACAATTGACTAAAACCAGCAAATAGCATGCTTGAATTTTGAGAGTCAAACTTGAATTACATTTTGAAGCAGAAAGCAGAAAATAATTGACATAAATAGTGCAGTAGGCTCCCTAGTTTCCAATTTGAGACATTCCTTATTTGATAAAGTTCTTAGAACCTTTAGTACGTTCACAGTGTTGAATGTTTAGGAAATGCACACTATGGAGTAGCAGAAATTGAGTTTGACAAGTCTATTCTGAATAAGGCAAACAGGCCCAGGGGCTGATTTAATTGAATGACTATCCATTGTAGAGCTACAAATAGGACCTGAACTCCATGACGTTGGCCCTATTTTGAAAGTTTGCCTCTTAAGAATTCTAAGATAACACATGTATAATAACTAACGATATTTACTATATTAGAAATTAAAATTAAACATAGTTATTCATGAGTTCATCTAAATGATTCTGTAAAAGGATAAACATGTTTCAGAGACATCTCAAGTACTATAGAACTTGGTGCTGTCCCCGAGCTTTTTTGCTCATGGTTAATAGAGTTCTACCACTTGAGCCACAACTCTACTTCTGGCTTTATGGTGGTTAATTGGAGATAAGAGTCTCATGGACTTTCCCTGCCCTGGCTGACTTTGAATCTTCATCCTCAGCTCTCAGCTTTCTGGGTAGCTGGGATTATAGGCATGAGCTACCAGCACCTGTCCAAATACTAATTTATCTGGTAAGAGAAGATCAGACTTTCATTATGCTTCATATTACTACAGATCGAATCAGAAAAGTCCTTAGTGTTAGAAAGCTGGCAAACTCACAGTGGAGAATACTCCTTTTCCATAGTTGTACTCTTTGCTTGAACACTTAAATTTCACCACTAACAATATTGTCAGTTGTTTATCTTAAAGTGACAGACTCACTTGGTTCCTTTTGGGGAAAATATCTCATCTGAAGTATTTTGCTCATCAGAACAACTATAATATGTCTGTCAGTTGTACTTCTAAGAAGAAATAGTATTGGGCTGAAGCAACGATACAATTATGGAATATAGATTATCATTCTCCTTGGAGACAGCAGAATTATTTTAGGTTTATTTCCACCTGATTTCAATATTAGAATGATTTTACTCAAGGGTGGAGAAAGAGGTAAATAATCTGAGTGTTATTGGTTTAAGAACATTAAATCAGACTCAATTTTTCTTCATTGGATATTTATAAGCATTTTACCCATATGCAAGTACACCCATGTCACTGACATTTACGTTGCTTCTGATTATTACTGTTTTGAAACAGAGGTGGATCTTGAATTGATGGCAAACTCGTGTTATTTAAATTCTATCACGTTTATGAATGGTGAGAGAGAATGCACAATGACAAGAGTCCCTTAGATAACAGCTAATAACTCAGGAACAACTTGTTTATTACAATGTTATTCTTCCTTAAATTTGCTAAGGTTATAACGACTCAACAATAACTAATTATTCAGGGAATGGAGCTAATAACCTTTGGGTGTTTGTATGACTATATATCCTATATTATAAATCCCTTCCACTATAATTAAGCCCATTACAGAGGTACCAGACTCATTGACATTCTGCTCAGGTACTTGCCTTTGCTGTATTCATGAGTGAGTACTCTAGAGGACCCAAATAAATGGGTAATATTCAGAAAATATGCCATTAATATTTTATAAGAATTGTTGTCTGAGGACATCACAGCGTGAACGTCCATAAGGAATTGAGACAACCAGAATAAATATAAGTGTCATGGATTAACAGCAAATTTCACATCTTTCAGCAGTGATGAATTAGTGAGGAAAGATGGAGAACATGCATGTATTTTTAGGGATGTGATGTGACAGCGGTGATCCTGGTGCAGACATCTTGGCTGTCTTCCACCTGACACTGAACATTCCTACAAGAGAATTCACTAGAGGTAAGGAAGGCTCCTCTGTCTCAGCATAAATTTCTACACTTAGAACGCAGAGTAATGAACTTGAGTATATGGTATGCTGGCTGTAAGTAAAGAGAGCTTTACATCCAAATATCCATAGGCCAGGGAAATTGGATTCCTTAAGACCTAAGAATACTGTCATAAAGGCCTATCCATCTGTTAAGAAAAGTAGAAATGAGATTTCTTACCTGGGTTATGGGATCTAAGCTTGCAGATATACTACGGAATCTAAAATCACCATAACAAGAAATTGAAAGTGAACCTCAACGATGGTTTCAAAACACATTCTATTCACAGAAATGGAGGGACAGAGGGTGAACAAATGCAGCAGTGAAACTCATTAGATACTATGTTGGAAATGAACCATAAAACTTGTGGGTGGGGACAGAAGGAAAACATTGGGAGAGCACAAGGGAAGGGGTGGCATTGTCCAAAAAGAAATGCACTCACTTTCTGACTTAGGTAATCATAACCCCTCTATGTAATAATAATAATTAAATAACAACAATTAAAAACAAAAATTAAAAATAAACACATACCATCAAGGTCATTGTGTTTGATTCCTATTCAGTCTGTATGACTACTTCAGAACACTAAATCAAAATTCTCCATATCATAAACCAACCCACATGTATAAAAAGAAAAGCTGTTTATAATACTGCAGACCATCTTAGACACATGGAATGAGAAAGATCACTGGCTGTTAGATCTATTTCTTGTTACAGGCCAAGTGTTTTCATATGAAGCAAAAAGCATGAGCTGCAACATAATTACCACAACTAAACAGTCCCTAAAATGCAGACAAGAATTCTCATGACACATTTCTGGGGAAAAAATAATCTATGGAAATATTACAGAAAAGTTACATTCTCAATCCACAAACTTTCTACTTAAAGTCAAGAGGCAATATAAAATTCCAGTACAGACTCTGAATGCTCTCCCTTTACCTGATAGTGGTATTTCAACTGCTGTGGTGAATTTTAACAGGAAGAAAATTACAGAAAGGAATACTCCTCTTCCACATGAAATCACCTCCATTGTTCTTCAAGAAGGAGACAAGGTAGAGAGATTTAAGATCTAAATGACTCGCTTTCCTTCTTCTAAGAAGAAAATGTGGATAACCTGCAAAGTGAGAAATAAAAACACAAAAAGAACACTTTATTCATTTATAAACTTTAAAATAGCCATATTGCAGAAATTAAATTGATGTCTCTCTTATTAATTTTAGTAAACCTATTCTCAAATAGTTCCAAAAAAGTTAAAAGGTTTTTGCCTCACTAAATCTTTATAGTTCCAAATGGTAAGAGACAGCCTCGTGATAAATCTTAAACCATTCTAGTGCATTATGTTTGCAGATCAGAGGAAGCTGCATTTTAAAAGCATTCTGCATACTATAATGAGTGTCAATGGCTAGGAAAATGACTTCATTTAGCTAATTTCATTCAAGAAGGAGCTTTGTCCATCCATTTTTTTCATTTACATTATGAGTCATTAGTAAGGCTCATAAAGAAACATCTTAGAATAGGCTGGTATAATAGCTTTAGAGTTCAAAGTTCTCACAAGAGTAGCTGAATAATTCTAGCAAGATGTTTTCTTTGAGAAAAAGAGAAAAAATAAAGAACAATTAGGCAAAGGACAGTTATTTTAAGTGAAATGTACAAATACCAGTTTGGTTTCAAGAATAACATCATAACATCATTTGTCTCCTATTTAAGCAAACGTTAATATATATCAAGTTTTATAGAAATACAATCAGGATTGAAATTCCCATTTTCCTTGACTTGCTCTAATTGTTTTTCTGAAACATTGTGATAATAAACATCTAAATATTGGTTTTGGTATTGGTGTTGGTGTTTATTTGTGGGTCATAGGGATTGAACTCAGGACCTGGGGGTTATCCCTGAGCTTTTGTGCTCAAGGCTAGCTCTAAACCACTTTGAGCCACAGGTCCACTTCTGGCTTTCTGGTTGTTTGGAGATAAGAGTCTCAAGGACTTCATGTGCCTGGCTCCATCCACTGTTTTAATATGTGTGTGTGTGTGTGTGTGTGTGTGTGTGTGTGTGTGTGTGTGTGTGTGTGTGTGTGTGATATTAACAATCAAATATAGGTCTTCTTGCATTTCAGTCAAGCATTATACCACTGAGTTACACCCCAAGAGTCTCCTAGATATTCTCAAAATTGATAGTCCAAGCCAGGTACAGTGACTCAAACCTGTAATCCTAGCTTCTTGGGAGTCAGAGGTTAGAGTCAGTCCAAAGTTAACAAGATCTCATCTCAACAAAACAAGCTGGGTGCTGAGCTACATGTAGTATACATGCCAGCCCAGCTTGGCGGGAGGATTTAGGTGGGAGTATCACCATCTAAGGCTGGCCCCAGACAAGAAAACAAGATCCTATATAAAATAATAAACATAACTAAAAGATCAGGAACAGAAGGCCCTGAGCCTACATCCCAGGACTGACACAGAAAAAAACAGGACTGACACACAAAAAAAACAGGTTATACAGTAATTTGTTCCAAAATATCATTTTAAGTATATATCTATATCTATATCTATATATATATTACAGCATCGATATATATATATAGATAGATATATAGATATATATATATATCGATGCTGTAAACTTTTTAAAAGAAGAAATAACAAAGACAGAAGTTGCTACATTTTTATTTAATTCCAGGTATTCAAGCTTTTACATTTCACCTCAAGTATATAATTCAATCAGTAATAGGCCCATTTCTTTTCTATGTCTGTATGAGTAAGGGTACTGGTGCTTTGGGGAATTCTGAGTGACAGCGATGCCATTTACTGATTTACAATCTACTGTATTTGATCCCAATTGTCCCACCTGCAAAATGGGAATTAAGAAAACTTACTTGACTTGTTCCAAGTATTTCCTAACACACAATGTATGTCAGTAATTTTAAATATTTCTAGTGCAGTCCTATCTAAATGACCCTTCTGTACTCATGAAGTTATCTAATCTAATCAATAAAAGAAATACAGAAAACACTGCTTTTTTATTATACCAAAGAGATACTCCCTAAACCGTAGCACCTGAGTTCTACACATTTATACAAATCTGAGAGACACTGAGCCCTGTTGTATTTTGACAAAATATATATATGCCATGCCTTTTATATTGTCCGTTTCTAGCCAGGCACCAATGGCTCATGCCTAGCTACTCAGGAGGCTGAGATCTGAGGATCAAGGTTTGAAGCCAGCCTGGGCAGGAAAGTCTGTGAGATTCTTATCTCCAATTACTCACAAAAAAGCTGGAAGTGGGGCTGTGTCTCAAGTGGTAGAGGGCAAGCCTTGAGAAAAAAAATCCAAAAACTCAGAGACAGTTCCTATGCCCCATGTTCAAGCCCCAGGACTGAAAAAAAAAGTCCTTTTCTTTGCTTTCTTTCTTCTGAAACAATTTGAAAATAACCACCAAATTTATTGTTTATAGTTACATACCACTTTTAAACTTGTATCTATCGTTTAATATTCTCTCATGATCCTAAGGAATATTTCTAAGGCATTGTCCTCCATGTATATGGCTTCAAACCCAGGATATCGTTAGGAGACAATATTCCTGGATTCATATCTTATACATCACCCCCTCCCTGAAATATGGATAGCCAGTTAATCAGCTTAATTTTAATTATTCTCCTGATTTAGGCTAGCAAGTTCAACCGTCTCTAATTGCTACAGTACAACATTTTATGGACTCTAATTGTTCAGGGTTTGAGTGTTCCAACTTTGGAATTTTAATGGTATTAAGCACATAACATTAACCCAAGAAATTATTCCACGTAAGCATGACACTCAGAATCCTCCTCTTAAATATTCAGAGACCTAACACACATTAGTGACATCCTCCATTTCTAGAATATAGATAATGGTGCATTGTATATCTGACCTCATCTCTTGCCTGGATTAGCCTCAATTTATCAGAAATTTGTATGCTTATTAACTGTAGCACTAAAACTATTCCAAGTTAAAAATGAGAGCCCCTACTAGCAAGACTCCATTAAGTAGTGACAGAAGCCAAAAATAGCGCTCAGATTGGAAAGTAAAATCAGCCTTAATTCCATTGTCAGAAGCATAAAGGGCACACTGTTGAGCAATTCTGTTTTGCAACAGTAAGACAGCAATGAAATTATATTCCAATTTATCTTTCTCGAAAGAATACGCGTTTAATGCCTCATGCCAGACTTCAAAGATAAAAGCAATTATTGGAACTCAGGATGGAGCTGACACATAGGCCAAGGACAAAATATACTGAATAATTTGAGACCTGGGCAGTCACATAAATCCAATGTCTCATAGCTTATTTTAATCACATCAACTCAGATGCAAAGGAAATCAATGAATTTGCATGAATATGGATAAATTGGCTAAAATTTTCCTACTATTTTAAATCTCATCTTAGAAGGAGGAAAAAAAAAACCTAAAACATAACTAAATAGAAAATTGATATTTTTGAGTCACCTTGACCCTTCCTAATTAAATAGATTTCTTCAGTACGATTAGTGAGATAAGAATTTAGAAGACAGGACTTTTGAGACATTAGCTTAACCTAAACAAGCACAATAACTTCACAAGAGGCTTCTTCTGCAACAAGAAGGTAATAAAACTGATTCTTTCTTTCCAGACAAAAGACTGGAAAACACCACAATGTCCTTGTTACAGTGTGACCTGCAGTAAGGTAACTGATGTGTGTGTGTGTGTATGTGTGTGTGTGTGTGTGTGTGTGTGTGTGTGTATGCCTGTGTACCTCTGTGTGTGTGTGTGTGTGTGTGTGTGTGGTGTATGTGTTGCTGAAGATAAAACCCAGGGCCTTGTTTAAGTACCATTCCATTTTCCATTGAGCTACATCTTTGTTTCCCTCTTATTTGTTCAAAAGTATTTGGTACTGGAAAATACAGACAATGCATTCTCTTAGCTTATGTGCATCTTGAGCCTGATGAAAGGGAAAAGAGAGTTGGCTAAGCCTTGTCAATTCCAGCTGGCCTCCAACATCCAGGGCAAGGGCAAGAGAGATGTGTGGTGAAGAGAATTATGGGAAATGCAACTATCACTTAGCATACAACCTGGGGCAGCCTAATTCAACCCTCCCACCCTCACTCCCACCAATGAATGGAGTAGTTGTGCTACTACTCTAGGATATTGATGAGGGTGCAGCGAAGTCATGGATGATTAGCATGGTAGAATTTCTTCTGGGTCTGCCTGTGTGTGCTAGTTCTGGGGATTGAACTCAGGGTGGGCTTGCTGTCCCTGGGTTTTTGGGCTCAAGGTTAGCACCTTACAAATTGAGTCACAGGTCATCTTCCAGTTTTTTGGTGGTTATTTGGAAGTTAAGAGTCTCACAGACTTTCCTGCCTGGGCTGGCTTCAAATGTTGATCCACAGATCTACACCTTGTGTAGGTAGGATTATGGTCATGATCCACCACCGGCATCCTGCAGCACAGTGAAATTTCTAATACTAGAGATCCTGATGATCATTGAATCCCTAGGAATGATGCATTTATTCTCTAAACATAGAATTCTGATTCAAAGAGAATGGTTAACTTGCATGGGTTGTATTTGAAGTTACAAAATCCCAGTAATTAAAAAAAAACATATTCTCAAAAGCACTTATCAGTGAAATAACAAAGTACTGACAATGTTCTAAAACACAGAAAATGAGAGCAGAGTGGGTATATGGGTTGCAAAAGCCTTCTTCGTTCTTTCTTTCTATGTTCATACATCTGCTGGGTCAGCTGTCAGGGCCTCCCATGAGAATTCAGGTTCCTACCTCCAGCATCTGGCAAGACTTCAACTAACAGAGTGAGTTCTCAGTCTAGGTCTCAAGATGTCTGGTCATTTCTAGTCTCTGTCTTTCTCTGGGAACCTTGCTCAACCATCATATCACAAAACAATATTAGTTCGGTAAACTCTGGCTATTGGCAAAGGAGTTTGAATAATAACCATTCCTTAACTGTCCTTGTTTTTATTTCTTCTCACCTAATAAAATGGTGTCATGTTTACTGAGGACCTTTAGCATTCAGTCTCTCTAATGTTTCCAATGTGTTGTAAACACTTTTATTTTTCTCTCAGAAAAGAAAATTATTCAAACCTTTGACACTTAGGCTCACTAATGTCCCTAATGAATATTAAATATTTCTGTTTTTCTTTCAGAAAATAAAGTTATTCAAATTTGCACTTTGGAATATCAAATGAAGAGCTTCTGTTTCATCCTTTAGGGAATAAAATCTGAGCCTATTGGTGAAGTGACCAAAGGCAACTAGCAAAGGCAGAGTAGTGGTCAGCATATTTAACCTGAAGGGTATTTTCCAAGTCCTTGTCATTTTCTCTTAATAGTTATTTAGGGTTATGATCAAGTCAGATTCCTATAGACAAAATGTGGCACCATGAGTCAAAAATAAAACAGAAATTCTTATGATCACTGTTTATAAAGCTATTCACTCCTATAGAAGCCTATATGCAAGAAACAGTGATGTTTCCTATGCCATTTTTATAGATGACATGGAATTCATACAGAGAGAGATAGGAAAGGAGGGAAAGGGAAGGAGGAAGAGGTAGGAAGGGAGGGAAGGAGGGAGAGAGGAAGGAAAAGGAAAGAAGAGAGTAAGAAACAGAAAAGGGGAAGGAAGAAAAAAGAGGGAAGAAGGGAGAGAAAAGAAGAGAGTAAGAGAGAAAAAGGGAAGAAGAGGGAAGAAAAAAGAGGGAGGAAGGGAGAGTGGGAAGGAGAAAAGGAAAAGAGAGGGAGGTAGAGAGACAGAGAGAGAATGAACACCGTAGGGCCACATGAAACACGAAACACTATGAAACTGCCCCATCCACCATGAGCCTGGAACTAACTTTGTGCATGCCAATTCATTAAACATCATTTCTCTACTGAGAATGCTTGAAGTACACTAACAGGTTTTATTATAGCCAGTGGGAAAGGATGTATTATGACACTGGCATCCAAATAATAAGTGTTAAAAATAACTGGATTTGTGTAATTGCCTGAGCCAGCATTATAAATTGGAATTGTTTAAATTTCTACTCGCTGCACACTAAAAGGGCTTAAGAACCACTGAGCTACATCAAGCAAGATTTCTCATACAAAGCCCTGGGAATTAGATGTCACCTTCCCTTCCCTCTGACTCCGTGTCACTTTATGAAGCTCCTTTTTATACAATTGTCAGGCTAGGCTCAATTATCACCTTATCTGAAATCAGGTGGTAGGGGGGAGAGAAGGTCCAGCAATTTCCATAAGCCTGAAATAAGATTGGGATCACTCAATACCATGAAACCGAGGAAGGATAAAAGCAAAGCAAATTAAAAGGCTTTTTGTGCAATCACCTGCTTGGTGAATACCATAAATCAATTTGCAAGTGTCACAAATACAGTAATCCTGAAATAACTGCTAATGGCTCCTCACTTGAAAACAAAGGAAATACTGCACATTGTATGTATCCATTCAGGCTCTGTTTCCTGTCACTGAAGTGACAAGACAAAAGAATTGTTTCGAGTGTTCATTCATCTTTCCTACGGAGCTGGCATATTTTTATACAGTGGTTCAAAGAAACACAGATTCTATGATAATCAAATGGATTTTATTGGAAAAATGTCAGCTTTAATTAATAAGTATGTGGGACCAAGTATTTTGACTGATACAAATCATTTAAGTGGTAAAAGACTAATATTGAACCACATGCAAACACATATATAGTATATGGGTATAGAGATATAGATATATATGTGTGTGTGCGTGTGTGTGTGTATTTGTTTTCCCTTTATTTACCTACACATT